>NC_044061.1:2210816-2228316 GCF_902167405.1 Gadus morhua | reverse complement strand
GTGGCCGTGCGCCCCCCCCCGTGGGGCCCCTGAGCGGGGGTGCTGTCGGCGGGGCCGGAGCAGCTAGTGGAGGGTCCGGGCGCCTCCAGGAGCTCTGAGGTAGACGCCATGTGGAGGGAGGAGGAGGAGGAGGAGGAGGAGCGCAGGGTCTGGGGGTACAGGCCGCTGGAGGTGGTGGGGACCACGGTGAGGTCTGAGAGAAGGAGCAGAGCAGAGCGATGACCAACCCTGGAGGGATCAACTAGGGAAGAGAGGGGGGATAGATGCATGAACACCATGTGGGGAGTGCCTTAACAGAACCTGCTGACGAATTACATTAAAATAACTTAAAGAACGTTAAATAATTATCAACAGAGGTGGAGAAAAAAGAGGGGGTGATACAGTAGGAACCAGAGCCTGGGCAAACCCTGGTACCCCCCTACTCTCCATCCAGGTCAATCCCGGGACACCAGCGACACAAACACAGCAGCAGAGACTTCAGTCCCTGCGCCCCAGACTGAAGAAAACCCCAAGAAACCAACTGGTGACAGCCACACACACACACACACACACACACACACCCACCCACCCACCCACCCACCCACGCACACCCACCCACCCACCCACCCACCCACCCACCCACACCCACACACACACACACACACACACACACACTCGCGTATCCCCAGGCTAACCCAGAGTGCCAATTACGCAAAGCTCTGCCAGCCCCCAGAGAATGCCCCAGCCCCTCCAGCCGACAGACACACACAGAGATAATCTACCCAGCCCTGCAAAACAAAGTACAGGATTGTAAAGGGTGTTCCTGACCTTGATGGGGGAACAGCAGATCAACAGCTCCACCATTAAGGCCCCCCACACGCTCGCAACAAAATCGAAATTAGTGTGTGCACCCGGGCTGTCAAACTGCTGTCCAACAGGGCGACGTCAACAGGGTACACTTTAGTCTGTGTGCTCTGTGTTTAACGCCTCCACGAGTTCACCGCCGTGGCTGTGAACTCCTGGTCCCTGCAGTCATACACAGGGGCCTAAACCCTCACAATCTCAGCATCGCTCTCTACAAACCGGTTCCTCTTGAAACAAACAGGGAGCCAAGACGCAATAGTCTACATTTTACGGATAGCAGACATTTACAGATAACAGAAACTCACATCATCATAGCCTCCCCTATACCCCCATCTTACGCACTTATGTATAATGTACCTAGTGATAGTAAGGGCTTGGCACTTGGCTCTATGATCATCCTCACTGTACTGACAGGTTGTTGTTTCTCTTTCTTCGGACAAATGTTCTTATTGCAAGTCGCTTTGGAAAAAAAGCGTCTGCTTAATGCCCTGAAAGTAATTGTCATCTTTGTTCTTGTGATTTTGTTGACCAATGACTGCTCTGTATTTAGGGCGTGTGGAAGTACCATGAGCACACTGTGCCGATCGATCACGATGCCGTGCTTCAGTTGGTCGCACACCCGCCATTGTGTGTGTTCGACCCCCATTTTGGACAGAAGTACGGGGCTGGCTTACCGTCCTCGTCCACGGTGAGGTCCACAACCTCGCCGGCGCTCTGCCGCAGCGGCTGGATGACGGTGGAGAGGCGGTGGCGTCCGCGGGCCTCCCCGACCCGGCTCTGAGAGCAGCTGTTGGCCCACATCCTGCCCAGACCGCCGACAGACCGAGACCTGGGAACGCACACACACGTTATAGATCTGAAGAACCGTCACCAACTGCGTCATGGCACGTCGTGTCTCATGAAACGGTTCTCGAGGCTCCTTTGGGTTGAAAATAAATCAGTTAGGCTACCCTCCATTGTTTTCTCACAACAAACTGTATGCAATGGTTGAATCAACAAAATAGCGCCAAGAAAAACGCTTCCTGAAGTTTTGTATGCACTCCCTTTCTTGAAACGATTAAGCTACATCTTGAAAAATTTCCTTCACAAAAAAGAAATAATAATAACTCCCAGTTTATCCTGTACCCAGCTGGCTTTGTTAGGTTCGATTGACATCCTGACTCTGAGGGGGTACAAAAATGCCGAATGCCGGCAAAGGTGGTTCCCAGCTGTAAAAATGTCTTAAACGGTGTACACGCGTAGAAAAGGTTTGTGAACCACTGCTTTAGGGGAAGGTAAGGGGCTTGGTTGAGGTCTGATTGGACGTTGGCCCCTATACTGTATCTAGCCAGTGGCTCAACATGGCCTTAATGCACGGGCTGAATGCGTATGAGGCCTCGGCCTTCATACTAAATGTGCCGATTGTGGTCCCCATCTCCCCTAACCTAAACACAACTTAAGAGATAGCAGAAAACGTATTTCATAAGTTTTCAACATTTTCATCAACATTTTAAGAGGTTTCGCAACTCTGCACGTTTAACCAGTGGCCACTTTGGAGCTCTCTCTGATCCGAGCTCGGCCAGGAGCCGCCATCTTGAAGAGCTCATGCGAAACGGGAGCTCCGCTAAAACAGCTCAGCGACGCACGGTCATTACTTTGTTTTTGGTGCACGGCGAGATGCTGCGATACATATACCCGGAACGCAGCTCCGGTTTAGTGCAGAAGCAGGGGAAAAGGGCAGCCCACTGGAGAGACGCTCCTAATTACACCAGAATCAGAAGGGGGTGAACTGGTAAATATCTGTTTACCATCGGGGCCCCCAGGGGGCCCGGTGGAGATAAACAATACACAGTCAACACACACACCAGGGGACCCCCTCTGCCGTATCCACCGCGTGACGCTAGCCAAATACCTGAATGCTCGGGGGGGGTGGGGGGGTAATGCTGGCGGGCCTACTGGGACCAGTGCGATGGATTCTACACTGACTGGGAGCTGGGGAGGAGACGCCCCTGCTCAGACTAGACCGAGGCTGGAAACTATTTGGGCACGCTCAACCATAGATATATATATTAACTAGATGCCTCGACCGCGCTGCTGCTGGCCAATGGAGTCGAACGTCACCACTGGCGGCCATCTTACCACAGTAAGCTGCTCAGCCATAACATTGTGTTGGTAGTGATTCATGTACTTTTTAATAACCATTACTTCCTCAATTTTTAACCGATTTTCATACGGTTTGGTACTTTGGTTTGTTATAAACGTCAGAGATGTAGGTATCACAGTACATACTTATGAATAATTGTTAGGTTCGAAGAAAAATAGAATAATGTTCTAAAATAGGAACAAGATTTCCCTTTACAAAAATACATCAAGAAATGCTGCATGTTGAAATCCCCACCCTGTACAGAGATATATTTATGTAATTATAACCATGTGTTTTCATATGAAATGAACATTAAACCGAACAGATAGGTGCAATAAATACACACATGCACAAGGTATTCATGTTATTTATGTTAAATCAATATATAGGCTACTAAAACTCAGCAAACGATTGTGTTGGTAACTTCAGTCAAATCTATCTACAGTCAAGTATGCATTTAGACAAATACGATAAAATATGAATATAATATGTGCAACCTTTGTGGCTGTTCAGGACACACTGAAGGCTCATGCCACCATAGGTTTGCAGAGAACTATATACAATATGTACACTGAAGGCATGATGCCACCATAGGTTTGTGGCATCCAAGTCTGGCATCTTCATTTGTCAGCAATTTCCTGTAGAATTTATAATGTAAGACAAACAAACCCGATTGGAAATAATGTGCAACTTCAGTTTAATCATGTTCAACTTAGATTATATTGAAAATAGCAATACTGCCTCTCCCACCGATGTAAAATTAGTGGGTAGCTGCAATTTAAACATGTTCAAACATCCAGAATTATAACCACGTTAATAACGTTTTTAAGAAACCAAACCGTTTGTAAATCCGTCAAGATTTCAGCGAGATAAGAGTATTAGTTTGTGCAGATCACTGACTGACAACAGATTCCACCACAAAGCTTTACTGTGGTAAGATGGCGGCATATGGTGACGTTCTAAACGCCGGCGTAGGGCATCTGGTTAATATATCTATCTATCTATGCGCACAACCTTCAGCTAAAAATGAATGACATCATGCATTTTGATTTGATAAAAACACACGATGGTGTCAAGTTTAACATGATTGGGTAAAATAGTTTAAAAGTAATACTCAGGAGTCACGTGGGTACGTCGAGCAAGATGGCAGCTCAGTAAAGATCTCCGCTAGCCCGACAATATATTTACTTAATTATCATATATCATAGCCCACTCATTTTTGTAAGTAACAAAAATGAGTAACTGAGTTCACCTGAACCCGAATGGCTACTTCGAAATATTTTAAGACCAGGCTGCGGGCCGCAGGTCGACCAGGAATAGTCCGTCTCCGAATGAAGATGCGGGAACTGCTAGCAACAGAGCGACCAAACTACACCGAACATGGAGAAACTTTATGCCGAGAAGCAGAGGGACGTATCTACCAGCTGGAGGACACGACCGAATGGCTAATGAACAACTGCACGATGAGAAAAGGATGGCCGCTATTGTAACGTGCGATGGTGTAGGTCAGGGTTAGCATGAAGGAGGCAACATGTGAGATTCTCCTCACGGTACTTTTATTATTCTATAAGCTTTTGACCATACCACGCCAGGTCTCCACGGCACTATATATTAACCCTACGTTTGGAAAGTCCGGGATTCCTGTCTTCAACAAATCAGTTACTAAATAATAACATGATAAAAAGGGAAACTTCGTTCGTATACTGCAGTTTATTCTAGCCGAGCGGATGAAAACACACTTCTTCACTCACCGTTATCTCATATAACCCAACAAAAGAGGGAGCCGCCACCTAGTGGCGCTACATATTATAAACCTGACCGTTACACTACGAGGAACCGCATGCAGGTGCTTGAAAGTCGGGAGCGTGCAGTGGAAACGCGGCATATGTTCCCCGGGTCCTATGTTCCCCCCTTTGTATGAGACGTTGGGAACATAGGACCTATGTTCCCCGCTGTTCCCAGAAAAGGGTCCTATGTTCCCTGCAACAGCGGGGAGCATTGTCGCGTTCCCCAAGCGGGGAACATAGGACCCGGGGAACATAGGGATGACCCCTGAAAATCACAGTAAGAGACATAATGTGCAACTGGTGGGGCTTAAAGAGACCTTCAGAACGAACGGCACTATGGAGAGTTGTGTAAAGAGAGTTCTTGGCGAGGGACTCGGGATTGAAGTTGGCGGTGAATTTGAAATCGAAAGAGCGCATCGCTCGCTCCCGTGCCCAATGACAGACAACCGCCAAGACCACTGCTGATCAGATTCCTGCGACAGTCGGCAAGAGATAAAGTAGTGAGAGCGGCCAGAGAAAAGCGTGGGATCGAATAGGAAGGTGTTTCCTGACATGACACAGGAGCTTGCAGAGAAAATAAAAACTTTGACATCCGTGAAGAGGTCGCTGCAACGGCTCAACGTGAGATACACGCTGGCGCATCCAGCGTCCCTGCAATGCACATGGAAGGGGAGGAACCGGAATTTCGCAAGCGCCAAGGAGGCAGAGCAGTTCATCAGGGCGAACTTGAATACAGATGGGTGAGCTGATAGGAGTGTTGGAGGCCTATAAGGAAGACTGTCTTCGACAATATTAAGAAAAACGAGGCTGATTTAAAAGTGGACAATGTGGACAAAGAGGTGGGTGGTTGAGCTTGATATTGTTCTGCCTGAGCAACAAAGCTGGGGAGTGAGTCTCTACTGGTTAGGCCTAAAAAAAAAATTTGTTTGGTTCCGGTTTCCGACCGACCCTGTCAATTTATGTGCGACCCAAATTATTTTGAGTTTTATAAAAAAAAAAAAAAAAAAATTTTTTTTAATGTAATGTAATTATTACCATTATCATTCGCTGCCGCTGGAAAAAATAAAATAAAAAAATAAAATAAATTCCCTACCTATCCATGACCTCAACTGACAACCAACAGGAACCAAACTTTTTTTTTTTTTAGGCCTTAGGTGTACATACCCCATGGACCAAAAGGTTAGGGTTATTTTCCTTTTTGTTTTTATTTTTTATGGCTGGACAAAAGCCAGAGGCCCCAGGTGTTAGGCGTGCCCTTCAGTGCTTAAGGGTTTTTTCTCTATATGTTAATGTTCTGAGAGATGTTAAGGTTCTGTATGTTCATGTTCTTAGAGATGTTAAGGTTCTGTATGTTCATTTTCTTAGAGATGTTAAGGTTCTGTATGTTCATGTTCTTAGAGATGTTAAGGTTCTGTATGTACATGTTCTTGAGAGATGTTAAGGTTCTGTATGTTCATGTTCTTAGAGATGTTAAGGTTACCATTTTTACTCATAAGATGTTGATTAAGTTGCGCTTGGGGATGACAGATACAAGTACAAATGAGCCAAACGAGACAACTGCAAGAAGCATGGGGGATACAAATTATTGCTGGCCTAAAACTGAGTTTCAACATACTATTCATACGTAAATATGACACCACGTTCAATGCATTAGCTGGAATATAAATGGTTGTGGGAATCCCGTTAAGAGAGGGAAGGTATTGACTTATCTGAAGCATAATAAGACAGACATAGCTTTCTTTCAGGAAACAAACTTTATAGAAGGAGAAGCACTGAAATTGAAACAGAGCTGGGTTGGACATATTTTTCATAGCTCCATCTCCAGTAAGCAGAATGGAGTAATCATAAACAAAAATGTAAGTTTTATTTTACTTAAGGAAATCAAGGATTAAGAAGGTAGAATGGTGTGTATACAGGCACTGATTAATGGGTCTAAGTTGATACTGTGCAATATTTATGCACCAAATAAAGGTGATCCAGACTTTTTTCAAAATGTGCAAGAATAAGACACTGAGGGAGATGGAGGGTCGAATAATATTGGCAGGAGACTTTAACCAGTCATAAATGCCTGCCCAGATAGAAGCAAATTTAGTGCACCTGTAATGCCTAAGGATAGAGCTGCAATACATATGTTAAACGACTTGGGCTTGGACTTTCTTACAGACTTGGGCTTGGACGATATATGGCGATTAATAAATCCTACTGGAAGGGAATATACTTTCTATTCACACTCGCATAAATCTTACTCTAGGATCGATATGTTTCTGATTTCGAACACCATTATAAAACAAGTTGTCATGTGTAAAATAAATGCAATGGCCCTCTCTGATCATGCGCCAGTAGAGCTTGGCATTGATATAAATACTGACCAAGACAAAAAAGGAAGATGGCGTATGAATACGTCATTGCTACAAGATGAGAACTTTAAACAACTGTTGAAGATGGATATTAAATCTTTTGTCAAAATTAATGCTGGCAGTACCAATACAAGAGCAATGGAATGGGATGCATAAAAGGCTTATGATAAGTTATATCAAGATATATGTAAGCTTAAGTTCCAGCTGCAGGAAATCTACAATAAAAAGTTGAATATGCTTTATTTAGGCTTGGGACAACGTTCTATGAAGGAGGAGAGAAGACAGGCAAGTTACTGGCCATGCAACTAAAGAAACAAGACTCATATAATCTGATACCAGCTATTCAGAAAGGCAATAGTACAGTCTCCTCAACAAAGGAAATAAATGATGTTTTACAACAGTATTATAAAGAATTATACACATCAGACATTAATCCCATACCGGAAGAAATAACAGACTTCTTAACTAACTTAAATATGCCTAAATTGTAGAGATGTCCGATATTATCGGCCCACCGATATTATCGGCCCGATATTAGCATAAAAATGTAATATCTGTCAATATCGGTATCGGATTTTTTTTGCCTTAAAACCGATTTTTTTTTTTTTTATTATTATTTTTTTTTAATAGCTCAAATAAATGTTTCCAAAATTGTGCAGTACAGTGCACATTGTAATTGACTCATATTTGTGCATTTATTCAATTAAGGTTATTGAGTTTTAGTTAACGAAACATACTGCTATGTTGCACATAGTTGTTCAGGTACAATGTTTTATCATTTGTGAAGTCAAGTTTGCCCTATTTGTTGGGGGCATTGTCAAGATTATCTCAGGGAGAGTGTAATCCAAACTGTTGCCTGAGACCATTAAAAAAATAAAAATAAACATGGCACTTTTCCCTTAAATTAAGTTGAAGTATTTTTCTTATTTTGCACAGACAATGTTAACATTTGGAAAGCCTTGTTGCATTCAAGAATGCATCCAGTGGGGCATCACAATAACATTAAGCATGTTGTGTTAATTCCACAACAGGAGATATGTAATGTTACCTAAATTAGGTTTGAGGAAAAATAACCCAAATATCGACATCGGTATCGGCTGATATCGGAATCGAAAATTTAGAGTTGGACAATATCGCATATCGGATATCGGCAAAAAAGCCAATATCGGACATCCCTACTAAATTGTCAACTGATCAGATTGAAGGGATGGACAGTCCCATATCAGATAATGAAATTAGGCAGGCTGTTTCATGCATGAAAGCAGTGAATCACCTGGCATGGATGGATTTCCCGTCGAGTACTATAAGCAATATATAGATATCTTTGCCCCAATATTAAAAGGGGTATATAATGAAGCTTTCACATTAGGTTCTCTCCCTCCAACATTCTACAACGCCTTGATATCCGTTATACCTAAAAAAGACAGATTATTACAGACATAATTACAGACCTTCGAGTTTAGGGTGTGTGTGTGTCTATTATCACAACCCTAGGGTGTGTGTGTTTTTCTATTATCACAACCCTAGAGTGTGTGTCTGTGTGTGTCTATTATCACAACCCTAGGGTGTGTGTGTCTATTAATGCAACCCTAAGGTGTGTGTCTGTGTGTTTATGTGTGTTTCTATTACCACAAAAATAGGGTTAGTGTCTGTGTGTGTCTATTATCACAACCCTAGGGTGTGTGTGTGTGTGTGTGTCCATTACCACAACCCTAGGGTGTGCGTGTGTGTGTGCGTGCGTGCGTCTATTACAACAACCCTAGGGTTTGTGTCTGCTTGTGAACGTTACTCTGCTCATCCTGCTGCTGACCTTTGACATCCCGCTACTGAAATTCCCAGATGCCCATCCCCCCTTCCCCTAAAGAGGTCCAGCTCTGCATTCTCCAGCCAGGCGGGCCGGCTCCCACCCGGACGCAGGGACACACGGAGAAGAGGAAGGAGAGATAGGCCGGTCACTGTATTCCTCCCAGAAAATAGTTTAATTTCACGGCTCAAGCCAGGATTAAATTTTGCCTAAAATTTGGTTATGAAATACGCCATTATGCCAAGGATGTGTGAAGCTACTGTTGATACGTTGATAACTCGGTCACCGTTTGAGGAAACACGCACTAGAGATGCACTGATCTGATATTCTGTATTGTATGACAGATTAGTGAAAGCCACTGCATTCTATGAAATAATAATATAGGTGTGTAATCCGATACGATCCATAGACGAATGCTGCGGAAGCACCATGCTCGTCAGCGTTCAACCCCTGGTCAGACACCGCGCTACATGTCCACACACACCTGGCCCCTGGTATCCCTTCGTCATGGCGTCGAAGAGTCTACTAACAGGCACTACGACGTCACCAAAAGACAGTTACCTGCGCTCGAAGCAGAATGGAGCGGTCAATAAGTGCTTCACAGAGACTGGGAGACAACAGAATTTACTCCTGCTTTCTATAAAAGATCATCTTTATCAAACCATTACAGTTCTGCTAACCCAAACACGGTAACATAAACATAACATTTGCCAATTGGTAGTCTGATTTTCAGGGCTTTTCCAACAGGACCCTGTTGGTGACTGATGAATCTCCCAGGTCCTATTTTTGATTATGTACGACAAATTGTTTGGATTTTGCTAAACAAAGCATTAATTTGCATTAGTCTGCCCTTTCTAGTAAATATATACCCAGCGCTTTAGGACCGATGCACCCTTGGTACATCTTGTATACGTCGTTAACACTAACAATCAGCAGACAGTCCTTGCTAGATTAATGCTGCACTTACACTGAAATGGTTGCATTCTTGCTTTCTGCCCATCTTGGAAAAAGCCTTTCCAATCGTCAGACGGGTGTAATCCAAACTTGTCTGTTTAAGAAGATAGGCCATCCCATAATCTTATTGCATTCCATACCCCGATGCAACACACAAGCCGTTCATGTGCACACATGCATACAGTTTAGGACAAGCAGCGTCAACAGAGGAAGAGAAAGGCCTCATCGATGGAACCGACACAGAAGACCCCTGGAAAGGCAGGACTTGGATAGATACGATAAATGCGCTTTCTTAGTGCTTTGACGAAACCTAAGCCAAGTTAATCCACTAAACAACTAAACAGAGACAGAGAGAGGCAAAGGAGACAGTTATTGTACCGGGCTGAAAGTGTCTCAGTCAGCTGACATGGACCAAGACATATTTCCATGGCGGAGACAAAATAAAGAGTTTAGAACCTTCCAAGCCCCAAGATTTTCTTAGAATCCACAGGTCAGAAAATGACCAAACACTTTCAAACAACCTCTGGGAAAGTGGATGAAAGCAGCAGCGCTCAGAGCAGATGAATGCTTAATGTGTAGATCCTCCAGTGGCTAGGATGTGGTGAAGATCATCCTATTCTATTCTGGTCGTCTGCCATACTTATTATTGGTCTGGATTGAGGAAAAGCCACGGCAGAAATCAAGCAGCATATCGGATTGGACAGCCCGCATACAAGAGAGCAGACAGCGAAATAAGAACACAGACACACAGTGGAGAGATTCATCACATGCATGTGATCCTACATCTAAGGAAACCTCTGAGACTGCCCGCCAACCTCACAGGGTATTTCATATACCGTACCTTCAGTGAGTACATCTTTATCTATTCTATACATCTCTATCTCTATATATGTTTTGCTATTCACCAAAAGGCCTCGGTTTATGTTAAATGGGAAAGGGGAAACAGTGATGGTTGATGAGAGACAAGAGGCTCCTCTGATGGGAAAGATTCAAAGCCTTTTCTATTTAGGTGGAACGAAGATCAGTTTGCAATGACATCAGTTCTTTTTTCAGGGACGCAAGGTTACTCATTAACAGATGCGAGTGTACCCTTGGACTGAAAGAGGTTTCGAGAAAAGCAAATGAAGATGAACTAAATTCTAATTCAGCCAACCTGAAGTGTTAAATACAATGAAGAGGTCATAAACACAATCGGGAATCTGCATATTTGTGTTCAGAACAGCAGATTTATTGATTGATATTTATTAACTATTGGATTTACGGATCAATCACACACCGAGATTGAACATGATACGGAGACAGATACACAAATAATTGCACTAGAGCCAGGAAAGAGCTTATCCTGATGACGATAAGGATGTATCAAGACTCACTGCAGTTATAGTCTGTAGGATATTATGGATTACCAACCCACCTACAGCAGAATAGTTTGTGCTGAAGGATTTCACTCCTGCCCCTTACTGTTATTTAGATTTGAAATTGGTAGCAAAACAGTTTTAGGAAAGATTTCATGAATGATCTCTGTATTAGAAAAAATCTGCAGTCAAACATAGAAAACAAAGATTCTTAATTGTGTGTAACTGAAGAACGTCCTCAGAAATCAAGCAGGAGGCTCCATCACGTTGAGTCACCTCTCTGTGCCAGAACGTACCTGAAGCCGTCTCCCACGGTGACGATCTCCACCTCGCTGTCTGTGGACGTGACGTTGATCTCCTCGCTAGCCGGGACGGGCGGGGCCGGGGCGGGCGTGGCCTCGATCACCACCACGTCCTCGTCCAGAACACCTAGGAGTAACCACACATCATGGTCAGACCCGCTGGAAAGAGCTTTGGCCAGCAATACTGTCGATTGAACGTAAAAAGCCTGAGTAAATGGTAGTTGGACTGCATTTACACAGCGCTTTCCTAACCAGTGGCAGCTCAAAGCGCTTTACATTACTGCCTGACATTCACCCGTTCATGCACACATTCACACACCGACGGCGGCGTCAGCCACGCAGGGCGACAGCCAGCTGGTCAGGAGCAGTCAGGGTGAGGCGTCTCGCTCAGGGACACCTCGACACTCAGCTAGGAGGAGCCGGGGATCGAACTAGCAACCTTCCAGTTACCAGCCAACCGGCTGAACCTCCTCAGCCACATGCCGCCCCAGAGCACATAAGTGTGGCACCAGAATTGTCTGACTTCGAGCAAAATGTATGACAGGCTGGCATTGTTATGAACCCTCATATAGACACAGAGCTGTCCTGTTGCCATTCTTTAATGTTCAAACCGGTTCATTGGGTGATAATGTTTCTTTAAAAACAGCATAACTGCAGACTGCACACTAGGACCATGAGAAATATAGGCCAGCAAATTCTGCTTTACACTGTTTGCAGTGGGATTGGATTTGTGCCGAGCTGTCCTCCAATCTGGCCCCTGATTGGTCCCCTGTGGTGTCACCCTCTCTCAGACCAGGGTGCCATTCTGTGGGGATGGGCTCTGTTCAATGCGCCTGGGGGGCGCTTGTGTGAAGAAGATAGTAGTAAGACAAAGGAGAGTAGCAGGACCTGCTGTGGAAAACGAGGCCAGGCCAAATGGAAAAAGCTCTTAGCGCTAGCCACGAACGACAGCGATAAATATCACGATATTCTTATGAATTCAAACACCATTTTGAACAGTCGCCATTGGCTTGTAGCTAAATCGAATTCAAATCGAAAACGCGATGTAATCGAACGCGGTATGAAAATCGTATGGGCTGCGGAAAAAATAGGTGATTTGTTACCGTTACTGACTAGAAATCAGTACGATTCATTTATTTTTATTTTACAATTCAATAGTTAAATAAAGAAGTTTATGATATAAATTAATCTCAACACATCGGCCTATCCTAAAGGAAAGAGCAGTTTTTATGTTGTCTGCTTCCAATGTTGTGTTGGTCATACTAAAGAATGATTTATTTATTTTTAAGTGAATAATACACAACATAAGGAACTTAATAAATTATAAAAATCGCACATTAAATCGCAATAGCAATATTGGTCAAAATAATCGCAATTCAATTATTTCCCCAAATCGTTCAGCCCTACTTGTAGCTGTATAGATTAATGATCAGTACATAACAGTACGTAATACTTAGTGATAGTTATACTTTATTTGTAGTTTACCACTACGATGCAGCAAGTCAACTGTGTGTTGAGAAACATAAACAGGCAGTTACTTCTGCCATGTCCAACAACATATAGATTGATTATGGTGACTACGACAAAGATCCCGCATTGTGATTGGCTAACCTGATTGATTCGCTGATTAGAACTGTAAAAATCTACCTTGATGCGAATAAAATTAATGTTGTTTTTTCGCAAGATGGACATTACGTCGGATGTGTATGGTCTCGTTCAGCTCAATGATTTGTAATTATTTTATTGACGTGGGAAAAAAATAATATAATAAACGGATAATTGCGTTCAATGTTAAATGGGGCTTTAGTGAGGGTTAATACATAGAAGTATATAAATCTTTAAAATATGGTAATGGCATAGAACAAAAGCTAGTTTAACTTTCTAATCCTTTACCTTGTAGTTAAACAACAAACAATAATACTGATAATCGCCCCACCCTCGTCATCGCCCCACCCTAATGGAACGAAACAAATCTTAGGCTTAGGCTACCGGACACTGAGCAGCTGCAGAGCCATACAAAGTGAGTCCTCTTTTAAACCCTCATATTCCCATACAGCCAACACGTTGGATAGGTCGCCACACACCAGGTTGAGCACCGGGGGCTGGCCCTGAGGGTGAACCCCCGGCCCCCTAGAGGGGTCTGTCCTGGGAGCTGCTGCCTAGCACCGAGCAACACGCCTCTGGTTGGTACACAGAGGACCCCCCCGGGGAGGGGAGGGACACCCTACCCATATCAGAATCAATTGTCGTCGTCACCTTGCTTTCAATGTTAACGAAACCACAGACACTTCTGAAATCCTTCTATGTATCTCCATTGATTACATTGTCTAAACAGCATGAGTCTGTTTTAGTGGTAAGTGTCCAGGCTTATATTTAATCGGTTAAGGTGCTGGTGGGTGTGTTCATTCTGTCATTTGTACGACCTGAAACCAAAGGTGGTGTAGGTTAGATTCAAGAGATATAATTTTTCTGTATTTTCTGTGACCATCCGTTCAGAGCTGTGCCTGTATCTGTATGAGACAGTTTAAACGCTAGACCACTCCATTTGTGACCAATCAGGGCGCATCTTCCCTGATTACTTCGGGGAATCAATCTGGCCTGTCAATCACACGCACGCACACAGCGCATTCATGGCTGAATCATAGCGTGAATTTAACAATTCTTAATGGCACAGAAATGTAGGGAGATTTTCTTTACGTTGCTTATTTTTAAGACCTTGCCTCTTCTGTGCTCTCCATTTACATTGAGGGAGAAACTTTTACCAAAAGCGACTTACAATAAGTCCATTTGTCAGAAGTAGGAGAAACAATATATCACTACTTGGTACAGTAAGGATGTTCATAGAACCAAGTGCCAAGCACTAACAAGCTCTAGGTTAACCCATTCCCCATACACAACAAAGACAGCCTCCTGCATGTCAACCAGCCCATCAGTTCCACATATGCTTGTGTCGGGACAGTAGTGGTAGTGCTTTTCCATTTGTCATTACATTTGTGCACGTGCTTTCACCAATAAGGAGGCCCCAGTCTACCTTTCTCCTGCTGTAAACAAATATCTAGCTTTCCCTCTGCTACCTCCCTGCGTGGTTCTGCACTGAGGTTGCAACACTGAGCAGACAGCCTTAAGGGCTCTTTATGGTTCACGTTGACGCAACGCAAGGGCCTGTCGTGCGCCTCCCAGAAATGTTTACCTTGCGTCGAGGCGTCGCAGCCCCAAGGGTTGTGATCGGTCCGCTGACCACATCATATCCGGCAATACGCTTTGTTTAAAGAATCTAAAGGCAAAACATGTAGCTTTGGCTTTCATAGCTGTAACCTTTATTTTTTTACTTGCTAGTAATCTGTAAACCGACTGCGTGGTCATTGCGTTGCGTGAACGTGGAACCATAATCCGCCCTTTAGTGTTCCACCCACTGGTTTCTTATGATAGAAGCACAACAGCCTCCTCTAAGCTAACCCAGGACACCCCCAAATTATAATGTTGTTATAATTAACATTAACATTACGTTTCAAAGTTTATTTTGGTATCAAAAATGCTAAATGTACACATAAGGTATTTGGTGATTCAATTACTACAGGAACTGTCATAAAGTAGAAACTGTAGGAAGTAAAAAAATGCAAATAAACACAGCCAGCATACCGCCGTGCCATCACACCACCAACCCAGGAAGTAGCCAGGTTCGAAGTGGAACGTGGGCAAAACATTTCTGAATGTACATTTACATTCAGGGCATTTAGCAGACGCTTCTTTCCAAAGCGACTCACAATAAGTACATTTGTCAGAAGAAAGAGAAACAGCAATATATCGCTGTCGGTACGGATGTCGGTAAGGATGTTCTGAGAACCAAGTGCAAAGCACTAACCATCACTAGGTTAACCCATTCCCCGTGTACAACAAAGACAGCTAGGGTAAGATGCTACAAAATGCAAAGTAGTATTTCTAAGTGCCAGGACGCACAACATACAATCAGCGTGAAAGGGGACAGGGGGGGGGGGGTGACGGGTGGGGGGTGGAAGGGGGAAGGCTACGCAGAGTCCCGCAGCCTCCGCTCGTACCCCTACCTGAGGCGGCGGCGGCGGTGGCGGGCTGGCTGCTGGTGCTGCTGACGTCCACGTACAGCTCCTCCTCCACCTCGGTGGACGACGGCGAGGAGGAGCCGCCACTCAGCTCCTCGCTGGAGCTGCTGGTGCTGTGCAGCAGCGCGTACTTCCTGCGGGCGATCACCTCCCTCTTCTTCCTCTGCAGCAGCAAGCGCTCCTTCTGCTTCTGGGTCCGCTGGGGCCCGCCCGGCAACGCCTTCACCCCCCTCTTCCTGTGCAGCGCCCGCCGCCCGCCCAGGCACGGCCTCTTCAGCAGCAGCGGCTCCGCCTCTGACCGCGCCCACTTGTGCGAGCGGTTCCCCCGAGTCCGCCCCAGCACGGGCCGCAGCCCGCCGCCGGCCCCGCCCGCCGCCGCCGGGGTCAGCGCCGCGGGGGGGCTCTTCCGCGGGCCCCCCGCCGCGCCCGCCTCCAGCTCCTCCTCCGAGCTCAGCGTCTCCGAGTCCCCGAAGCGGAGGCTGGAGGACGGGGACGAGGCGCAGTCGCTGAAGGACGACTCCAGGCGGAGCTCCTCCTCGCTGGGCCGCTCCAGCAGCTCCACCCGGGGCCGCTGGGGGGGCAGCTGGCTGTCGCTGACGCGCCCCTCCTTCAGGGGCCCGTCCGAGGGCCCCGCCTGCTGGCTCTTGCGCTTCTTGCGGCCGGGCAGGCTCTTGTCAGAGTCTCTGCGTGCCGCCGTGTCCCTCAGGGTCCGGTGCCTGGAGTCGGCACACAGCGCGGCGAACTCGCTCCCTGCCTTCCCGATCACCTCCATGCTGCCGGGGAAGCTCTTGGCGGCGTCCAGGGGCTCGGCGGGGACCAGCGCCTCCTTCAGGTGCTCCGGTCTTCCTGCGGCGTCAGACTGGACCTCACTCTTCATAGTGGTGGGTTCTCACAGCTCCAGGGCTACAGGCACCGCGACTTACATGTGGCTGAGCTGCATCGGACTCAACCTGGGGGAGAGGAGGGAGAGAGAAAGGGTCACTCATGGGGATCACACGACTTTGTGGAGGATGTGTGCGTGTCATTTCCTCTCTTCCGTATTTTTCACGGAACCTCAGCTGAATTTTCATATTCATTATCGATTCAGAGTGGAAGAAATATAATAGCATGTTTTTTCTACAAATAAAAAAGGCAACGTAGGATTTTAGTGTTTTGAAATTGTCATGGGGGTAAGTGCTTCATTTGACAGTATTAGCATTCAGTTCTAGCCTTTGACAATTGCTAAGGCCACAAAGTCCACAGGATTTGTCCATCATAGTACGTTCATGTTCATGCCATGACTTACAACTGAATAGACATTATACACATACTGTGAGATGTGGGTGTCTTCATTGCCACCTACTTCCATTACAAGGCTAAATGATTCTGCTTAATGAGATCCTTCGATCTAAAGGAGCTATCTCTCTCTGAACTGATTAGGTTGTTGTTATGTTGCACTGAACTGAAAAGAAAAGCCCTCCATGTATATAGGATTGACACTTCTACCCATTTTGTAATCACATTCACACTGTGTGTGTGTGTGTGTGTGTGTGTGTGTGTGTGTGTGTGTGTGTGTGTGTGTGTGTGTGTGTGTGTGTGTGTGTGTGTGTGTGTGTGTGTGTGTGTATCCCTAAGTTGTTTTCCTTCTAATTTAATACTTCATTCTGGGATGTCAAGAAAACTATGCGTTAAGTCCCAGGGGACAATCTTGCCGACACCGAATGTCCCAATAAAGAATCTCAATCTGCAATGCCAGGTTATGAACACGGGCTGGAAGGACGAAGCTGAGGGGAAGATCCCCGGGAACCGACCAGGAATACAGATGTCCGACCAGGATAACGTTACTATAAACCAGGTAACGCAGCAGATAAGACACACATGCAGAACGAGGCTGCTGATAAGGAGATGAAGGACCCTTAAG
>NC_044061.1:2123316-2205816 GCF_902167405.1 Gadus morhua | reverse complement strand
ACGGCAGGACGCGTGTTTACCTGGCCGATTAGGCCCTGAACGCAGACCCTGAACCCAGACATCCTAATCACAGACCCTGTGTTTAATTAGCCCCGAATATAATAGGCCTATTTGGGTAAAAAAAAAAAAAAAAAGTAAAAATATTTACAATTATTTATAAGTACTAGCCTAGTCTAGATAGTCCTTCTGGCAAGAGAATAAACAGTTAAAAAACATAACCTTTTTACTACCTCAACTGAATTAACTATCCCCAGTCAGATGTGTGTGTAAAGTCTGTCTCACTTGTATTAATTTTACTCTGAAATAACTTGAATGGAACTTTTGACATTTGGGGATAAGCAGCACAGCAGTCAGGTAGCTATTTTAAGCTATAATAAACTGCAATTTTTTTTTTATTTAGGTGAAGCATTATGCAATGTTCTTCATGGAAAGAGGGGTCGAATCCAAAGGAATAGCTTTAAAGGGACTTTATTTGTATAAAGTATTTTCGGTATGGTAAACTGATGCTCTGAAGTAAAGAGAGATTGAAGATGTGTTCTAAGCACGTGCGAGAGTGTTCTCCTAGCCACTAACCCACGTATGTCTAATCGCTGCCGGGAGAGTTCTAATGTTTTCATGGCCAGATGGGCTTCTTTATGGACTCAGCGAGGACCGGAAGACTTGGAGAGGAACCGGTGTGACGTAATCCTCGGTTTTCCTCGCCTGGTCTGTGATGCTGCCCTCTGTGGCTAAAGTATCTATTGCAGCCTTCAGTAATGTCCTGCTTTCCCTTGTGGCTATGTGTAGTATTTACGGCTTATATATTTGGTCCTACCCCCTATTGGTTAAGTGAGGGAAATACAGCTTGTGTTCCTAAAATACGTAACAATTATGAAAAAATGTTCATTTTGTTCAAATGCCATCATTTTGGCATTTTCATTTTCCGTCTGGGCTAAGCCCCGGATGTTTATGAAACCTAGAAACACCCCTGGCTTAAGGAGTGGACCGATCAAAAACTCATTTCACAAATGCATGTTTTTGCAATCACAATTAGGTTGTTTCAGTCATTAGTGAAAGTGGTTAATTAAGTGGTTAGTGAGGTCCCCCCTTCACTTTAGGCGTCTTTGAGTGTTATTCATAATTATTATTATTCATGTTTAACCTCTGTTTTCCTTTTATTCCTAGTCTGTTTTACATAGTTTTGAATGATGACTATATGCTCTGTAAGGTGACCTTGGGTGTCTTGAAAGGCGCCTCTAAATTAAATGTATTATTATTTATTATTATTAGCCTGTGACGTCAGTGGGGGTGGCAAGTGGAATCACGTGACAGTACTTGGACGTTGGATGTCCATGTCCTACAAGCCGCAGCGAGACATAGCACTTCACCACCGCTACAGCATGAAGAGCCGCTCACGGCGCCACGGGGGCGCCGTTTCACCACCGCTCCTCCACGACACTTTGTGACAGTGGAGCGTGTCGTATTACTGGTTCAGGTGTTCTTCGCATGGTTCTTCGTCCATGGTTAATATATATCAGTTCGGTCTTTTCTATATAAATGCATAATATATTACTATATTATGCAATTATATAGAGTCAATTTTTATTAAAAATCCCTATTATACTAATATAATATTGATATTATAAAATTGAATATTAAATATTTATTTATTTAAGTTGGAAACATTCCTATGTCGTACTTGACAGTTTGTCCCTCAAGCTCCAACACCTGATGGCCGACGGCCGATGAGCCTGACTTTAGCCTGACTCCACTCTGCGTGACGTAGGCAGAACCACCGTATGGGGAGGGCTCTTGTCTTGCAGAACGAAAGCGCGCGCGCACGCTTCAGTATAGGGACTTTCATATGCGCATGCGCGCAGTCCCAAAAACACTTCTGTGGTGAGATGATAAAATGGCGTCGGGTGCCATTTCCACGGAGTCCAAGAAAATAGTCGAATTACGAGTAATTGATCTGAAGTCTGAGCTTAAACGAAGATCTTTAGACTGCTCCGGGGTTAAGAGCGTCCTGATCGCCCGGTTGAAACAGGTACGGAGCGGTTCAGGGGTCGCACGCGTGCGGACATCGACCGCCTGCAACCTTGCTAGCCGAGCGCTGCTAACTAGCAGTGCTGGTCTAGCAGCACTCGGCTAGCTGTTATTTTGCTATTATTGTCGTTTGGTTCACTTCGTGCAGGTGTGCTTGTACGAAAGTTATTTCATTGGATTTCATAAATTATAAAACTACATTGTTGCATAATTAATAAGCCGTTTAGCCATTCTACCAGTAATACCAGTGAGTGTAACTGGTCAGTTTGTTATGTATGGGCCCACTGTAATACCAGTGAGTCTTAACTGGTCAATGTGTTATGAATGGGCCCAAAGTAATACCATTGAGTCTTAACTGGTCAGTTTGTTATCTATGGGCCTACAGTAATAACAGTAGGTCTAACTGGTCATTTAGGTATCTATGGGCTCACAGTAATACCAGTAGGTCTAACTGGTCAGTTTGGTATCTATGGGCACACGGTAATACCAGTGAGTGTAACTGGTCAGTTTGGTATTCATGGGACTACAGTATACCAGTAGTTCTAACTGGTCAGTTTGGTATCAATGGGCCCACAGTAATACCAGTAGTTCTAACTGGTCAGTTTGCAATTTAGTTGTTCTCGATTCAATTTCGATTCAGAATATTTCTGAAATCGATTATTTCCATAGAAAATACTCAGTCATTGCAATCTAGATGTGTCTACATGCCCTTTTACATTTGTCCATGTTATGATAGGCCTATATACCTGACAGCAGTATGATAGGAGGTGAGCAGCATGTATGAAGGTCCGTGTATTGACCTCAGATATGGATTTGTTCACGTGTTTGTGGGGAACTTCAACAAGTTACTTCAGATTTATCGTGATTTGGCTGTATCTTAACACATAAACACATTCTAAATGTGTTTATGTGGGGCCCCGCCTTGACTACCAATGTATATATATAAAAAAAATAATTATATATATATATTAAAAAAAAATATATTTTTTATTCTTAATATATTTTTTTCATTATTATGCATTAACAAAGTATAAAGCTCTCGTAGGGAAAGAAAACATACTTCCATCAGGTGTAAAAAAATAAAGATTGATAAATGCATCCACATTGACTAAGACATTTCCTGAATAAGTTAAACTTTTAACTGGTCAGTTTGGTATGTATGGGCCTACAGTATTACCATTCGGTCTAACTGGTCAGTTTGGTGTCTATGGGCTCACAGTAATACCAGTAGGTCTTACTAGTCAGTTTGGTATGTGCTCACAGTATTACCAGTATTACCAGTAGGTCTTACTAGTCAGTTTGGTATGTGCTCACAGTATTACCAGTATTACCAGTAGGTCTTACTAGTCAGTTTGGTATGTTCTCACAGTATTACCAGTATTACCAGTAGGTCTTACTAGTCAGTTTGGTATCTATGGGCTCACAGTAATACCAGTAGGTTAAACTTAAACTGGTCAGTTTGTTATGTATGGGCCTACAGTATTACCAGTAGGTCTAACTGGTCAGTTTGGTATCTATGGGCTCACAGTAATACCAGTAGGTCTAACTGGTCAGTTTGATATGTAGGGCTTCTCCTGGTTTCGCCGTGACACCAGCTGTGTTAATAAACCTCCCTGCTGCGGCCCCCCTGGCCTTGTGTGGACCCACCCTCTGATACTGTCTCTCCGTGCTTCAGGCTGTGGAAGATGAAGGCGGCGAGCCAGGCAACGTGGCAATCCCATTGGCTGCAGATACAACCACGAGGAAGAAGCCTAAAGGTAAGGTTTAACCTAGTGTCACAAACCCGGGGGCCTTCTAGTACCTGTTGCACCTTTTGTCACTGTTTCTAATGTAATGTAGGGAAACCAGGTGTTAAGTCCTATGTTTTAGCCACCCTCATCCAAATAGTTAGTTCCTGTAGAGACCTGATAAGTGGACGGATTTAAAGTGTATTTTGGGTGACATTTGCAAAGTATAATTTCCAACAATTATAAAATGAAACTTGCATTCATTTTTCAGAGACTCACCTGTGCCAGGGTATTCTGCCCCATGGTTTAAACTGAGTTGTAACGCTACGTTTTTCTTCCCAGCCATTTAATCTTGCCGCTGAATGTATTTCTATTTATTGTTTCGTAGGAAAGAAAATGGAATCGGACTCTGAAAATATTCTGGATGACGACTCCTGTGCCAAGGTTAGCCTGCAGTACTTGTATCTGGCGAATATGTTTTTTATCAAGAACCCATGTCATCGTGATTAGACCCGAACCGTTCAACAATGCAAAGTGCTGTGTAGCGGAAGATGGCACATTTAGCGTAGCTGCAACCACCGCGTGTGATTGTAATTGATGCGATTGTTTTTCATCGAGGACCGATCCATCTTTTATGCAAGGAGAACTTGTTCAAACCTATGCATGTGCTTTCCCTCTTCTGAATGAACCTTATGTAGTCCTACCATTCATTTCCTATGGCAGTCATTCAGGCTCACTTGACCACCAGAATACATGAAGGCAGAGATCAGCCATTGTTAGGCAATCCGAGGATAAACACAACAGGACATGTAATACATATATAGGTATTCCCTTTGACCCTGTAACTGAGGTTAAGGGCTATACAAATACATCGTTATCATGATTTAGGAAAAAGAATAATTGGGCAGATTTGACCCAAACCCTGCAGGAAGGTGAAGCGAAACTACTTTAATGAAATGCTTAATTTGTGTCTTTTGTGTTTCAGGACACTGAAGAAGACGAATCTGAGAAAGGTATGTGTGGACGCTCAGCGAGGTATCTTAACATTTTCTTCCAAGGTAGCGCTCCTTCTATAAAGCCACAGAAACCTGCATGGAATACACATGCGTCTACCGTTTCCTTGCTAACTAGATCACAAGTTAACGGTGCACAGAGGACCCATGTCAACATTACAAACACTGCTGCGTTTCTGTAAAGGGCCGTCCACGATCAAAAGTAATGGCAACATGTGGGCCGCCTAATGGCCGTGCGCTGCATTTTTTTTTGTAAAGATGCAGTTTCGAGTGCCTAGAAGTGCACACACCAAGCTACTTCTTCCTACTGCGACCCCATCGAAGGAGCTGCCTGATGTTCACCATCTATAACGTAACGCTTCACACTGGGACTTGGCAAAGACATCAAGCACTGGGTCGTGCGTACACACACACTGGACTGGGCCTTACACATCGGTGTGGATTTCAAGACTGGAGTTGTTCTCCTAAAGGCTGAATGATCTGATGGCCAAGACGGACATTGACGACCCTCGCTATGTGACGTCATGGAAGTTTCCCAGATGATTTGGCGTAAGATGACTTGTAGACTGACCACCATGCATGGGGGAGATGGGTTGTCATTGTAGAAGAAATGACTGATGGACGGACAGACGCCTCTCCCCACCCCCGCTCACACGCCATGTGAACCCGAGGTCCACCTGAAGAAGTTCCAGATGTCAGGAGACGGCACCGGGATGGCAAATCCAGCCGTGCGAATAGTGACTGGCTCTTCGGGGAGCGAAGGATGGACCAACACGGCCTCAGCCTTCAGCGCATGTTTCTGTTCCTCCTGTGCGGCCCAGCCCCCTCGACGACCGCTAATCCCTGATTTGCTTTGTGTTCTACTTTCTAGGTGAAGTGTCATACACCCATGTCGATGTTAAAAAGTTGTTATTTTTTTGCCATGTTTATCCTCATTAAATCCCTCAGATGTAACAGAAACAGAGGAAGTTGCTCACGAAAAATCTAAGCCAGCGCCGTGCGAGGCCAGCCCGGCCGCGCCTGAGGCCGGGCCGGAGACCTCCGGCGAGGCCCAGCCCCCGACCGAGGACGCCGTTGACAACGAGCCCACGACAGAGGCCTCAATCCAGGCCGATGAGGCGTCGGTCGAGCCCCAGCCTGTGGTGGAGACGGAGCCCGAGACGGAGGCTGAGCCCGCGGCCTCGCCGGAGACGGAGGCTGAGCCCGCGGCCTCGCCGGACCCGGAGGCTGAGCCCGCGGCCTCGCCGGAGCCGGAGGCTGAGCCCGCGGCCTCGCCGGAGCCGGAGGCTGTGGTGCTGCTCGAGGCCGACTCGGAGCCAGAGCTCGAGGCCGATCCAGAGGCCGACGTCGACACCGAGCCAGAGGCGGAGGTAGAGACGGAAGCGGCAGAGACGGCGGCCGAAGCATTGGACTCCTCTAAAGAAGCTGAGGACGATCACCTGTCCGTGTCGATCCCCAACGAAGACGCCATCACGCTGGACGTTGATGGGGACGACCTCCTGGAGACAGGTAAACATGTGAAACTTCCAGATCCCGACAAGAGCTCTGACGACCCCCTGGTCCCCTCTGGACCCACGGGCCACGATGATGACGACGACGACGACGACGACCTGAACACCGAAGAGTCAGGGGGCCACAAGGAGGGTAAGAACGAGGCCGGATCCAAGGCTGACCCCACGAAGAAGGAGGGCCGGGACACCCTGAAGAAAGCTGAAACGGGAGACAAAGAGAAGGATTCTGGGAAGAAAGGCCCCTCCACTACGGGGGCGTCAGGTCAAGCTAAGAGGTTTGTCTTTCTATGTCAGTTCTTTGATACTACTACCACGTCCAAGCGCACTAGGAAAGCAGCATTGTGGGTAGCGTCAAGATTTTTTTTTTTCCTTTTCCTTAAGGGGAATGTCCGCTGATGTACCTAACCCTGCCAATTACTGCTTTAATTTATTCCTTGAAGTTGGTTTAAGTTGTGGCCATAACCAGGAGAGGAAACCCCAACTGTTACTGTCGTCTTTCCGTCACTTTTAATGCCTTTTCCAGTTCCTGCACGAGGCATTGTAAAAGTAGTAGTACCTGAGGTGAAAAATATTTTTTTTGGGGGTCAGGAAAGATTTGCTGTGAAGTACCTCATACTTCTGAAGACTCACATTGATCAAAGGGAATAAATTGGCTGACAACCTGATCCATCTCACCAGTGGAAAAGCCATGAAGGAAGCCTGTCACAGAATTATCCAAACCCACGCCATGAAGACCTTTTTCCTTCTTCGACTGTGTTCCGTGCTGTGTCTTGTTCCATGGGTCTTGTGCAAATGGTTTCCAGCAGGGATTACATTTTAATAGTATTCACTGTATTTGTATTGTTTTTTTGTTTTGTTTGTATTTTAATTTACCTTGTAGCTCTTCAAGAGACAGAGATGGAAAAGCAAAAGATGATAAAGGTAAATGTCAACCAAGACACATAATTATTACTGTCGGTATACGTTGGTTTTGGAGAAGGACGGTGCCCTAACGTTCCCTGGGTGCCTGTGTAGGTGGTCTCAGCAGCGCTGCCAGCAGCTCTTCTCGTAACGTGTGGGTCAGTGGCCTCTCGTCAAACACAAAGGCAGCTGACCTAAAGAACCTGTTTGGAAAATATGGAAAGGTAAAGTCTAATTTAGTTTTTTAAGTTTAGGTTGTATGGTTTAACTCGTGCCCAGCTTTGTTGAATACTGTCATGTTCGAAGGGTTTTGCCAGTTTAAGACCCCATGTTAGTTGCTGACTTTGTCCAGATATCAATCCGTTTTGTTCCAACTCACCCCTTATCGCGCTAGGCGTGTTCTGACCTGGGATCTTGGTGAGCCATCATATTCCAAATGAGTGTTAAGCAGCTTCCATTGCTGCTCAGCTATATCCAAAATCCACCGCCATGCTCAGCAGAACATTTAACATTCAAGAATCCTTCAGTACTTTGCTCTCTTAGTCTGAGCATGCCTATTGGCGTGAAAACACAGAATGCTTTTGCTGCGTTGGAATCAGTTAAAAACACCCACATCTACACTGACCCAGGCCAGTTAGATGGGGGTGTTGTTTCTCTGCAATCAGGCTAATCTGACTGCCTATAATGACACTATCTTCACATAGAATTGTTACTGCCGCCTCAGTTTCCAAGTCGATTATAAACACAGTTAAATGGAAGACTGCACATGGGGAGTTGAACCAAAATCGACATAGAAAATAATAATTAAGTGATTGAAATTATATAGCGCTTTCTAGACACTCAAAGACGCTTCACAGTGAAGGGGGGGACCTCGCTCACCACCACCAGTGTGTAACACCCACTGGGCCGATGCAGGGCAACCAATCAGAACGCTCACCACACCAGCTTGAGGTGGAGTGAGGGAATTAATGAGTCTGCTAATTATACAGGAGGATTAGGGGGCCAGATTGAGTGAGCCTGGTGGGGCAGTTTTTAGCTCGGACACCGGGGGAAACCAACTCTTTGCGATAAGTGCCCTGGGATCTTTTATGACCTCAGTGAGTCAGGACCTCTGTTTTACGTCTCCTCCGAAGGACGGAGACGTAATAAAGAAAATGTCAACCATTAACCTGGGGTCTTCACAAACCAAATCCTTTAATCTACACGATTCCATTTCCATAGACTTAAATCAGTAACGTCTCGCAGGGCTGCACCGGCCTACCATATGACCATCACCTAAGCCCGGCGACATGAAGTCTGTCTCAAACCTCTGCTTATCACCAACAGGTGTTCAGTGCTAAAGTGGTCACCAACGCACGCAGCCCCGGGTCCAAGTGCTACGGCCTGGTCACCATGTCCTCCAGCACGGAGGTGGTGCGCTGCATCTCCCACCTGGACCGCACCGAGCTCCACGGGCAGCAGATCTACGTGGAGAGGGTGAGGGAGGAGGCCTGCTGTTGAGCACAGAAAGGGACTTAACTTTATTAGGGATGCAGTGCATTTTTTGATGTTCCAACCTCACTTGTGGTTTCGGATAAAAGTGTCACCTGTTAAAAAATTGAGTAAAAATAACAGCTATTCTTTTCAGAAAGTCGAAAACATTTTAAAAAAATGTTTACCCCATGTCCTGATTGTTTTTCTATAAGCCGAGTTTACTCTCCAGCTCACCATCTGCTTCTCCGCCATTCTTTAAGGTTAAAAGTGATCCATTCAAGAAAGAGGCAGCGAAAAAGGAAGTGGAGGAAAAAATGACGTCAATCAAATCCAGTGAGAAGCGAACGTTAACCGGATCCAAGACGAGCAAGTGGGTGGAGAATGAGGACCATCAGCTAGGTGAACTGATCACTGTTGGAGCAGACGATAACCTGTCATTGTTTTACAGAACGCTGCCCAAGAAAGACGACAAGAAGACGGACAAACCTTCAGAAAAAGACAACAAAGACGGGTCTAAGAAACCCGACGCCAAAAATGACAAAGTAGAGGTTCCCTCGTCCACCGTGGTCCAAGAGAAGAAAGACGAGAAGAAGCATATACGTAAGCTGGGTTGTTTCAATTGTTGGTGGTGTAACTTGTAAAGAGACCAGAGGGGGGCGTTGTACTGACTTATCTCGATGTATTTACATTCACAGGAGCCAAGAGCCCTGGAGTTCTGCCCTTCGCTCATAACCGAGGTCCTCCTCACTTCAACAAGATGCGGCAGCCATTCAGACGGGGCGGTAGACAGTTTGATCGGGTAACTTGCTCAAGACGTCCCCTCAGTGTTGGCCTAGCCCCCGTTCCTCAACTGATTTCATGTTTCCTAATGATATGGACGCCCTTTTCCTCAGCCTGGGTTTCCTCACATGAACATGCAGCAGCATCAGCATCCACATCCGCATCCTCAGCAGAGGCATCCCAGGTGGCTCATCCCACCAGAAGAGGTCCTTTTCTTTTCCTTTCTCTTGCCTTGACTAGAGTTGTACCGATACCAGTGTCAGGAATTCCTCCGATCGGTTATCAGAGTACTGAAGTCTACGCGCCGAATCCGATGCCATCACATGACCAGTTCCTTTACCGACAGAGAACATCACAAACACTACGGGGTTATGCTGCGTTCGTTAACGATCGGTGGTGAAAAGTCATCGGTAAAGCAACGTCTCCCACCCTACGTGCGTTCGAGCTACCAAGTCGGAAAAACATGGATGCAATAACACAAACGGAATGTCAATGTATTATTGTTAATTAATAAAAAAATAAAGGATAGACAGTAAGTGAACCGACTATACCGCTGCCATCGTAAGAGAACCCTTCAATAAGAACTAGTGCTATTAGTAGATACAAAGCTAGATTTATACTCGGCCGATACAGAAGTTCAGAAATCGGGTTAGGAAAGAATGGTATCGGAACATCCCTAGCCTCGACCCATGACCTGTTGCTGTGTTTGATGGGCGCAAAGGTTTTGATCCGTCCTGCGTTTCCCCCTCCTCTAGTTCCAGATGATGAAGGAGAGGCGGCCGTTCTTCAACAAGGAGGGCCACAACGAGATCCTCCCCTTTGAGAAGATGAAGGAGCAGAGGATGAGGGAGCGCGTGGTGCGTCTGGAGCGGGTCCGACGGGCCCTGGAGCTACGCAGGTACGCTGTTACTACCAGACGCCTTTATCAAAGCCACTTACAGGACAGTGGTCACAAGAAAGAGAAACGTTAATATATTAATGTTGGTACAGTAAGGATGTTAATGGAACCATGTGCCAAGCACTAACCATCACTAGGTTAACCCGTTCCCCGTATCCAACAGAGACAGCTATGATAGGATGCTACACAATGCTAAGTACTAGTTTAAGTGCCAGGACGTACAACGTACAATAAGTGCGTAAGGGGGGTGGCTGTGTCTAAATGTAACCGCCCTTCAAGGATATTGAATATTGGAAAAGAACTGGTAGTCCTTTCTGTACCCGTATTCGTTCCCTTTATTCCAAGTATTCCCGGTCCTTTATGCGCAGACGTTGTTTTAGTCCTTGCACGCGTTTCCATATTGATTACCTGTTCCCATATTGAGTAGCTGTTCCCATATTGAGTAACTGTTCCCATATTGATTAACTGTTCCCATATTGATTACCTGTTCCCATATTGATTACCTGTTCCCATATTGATTACCTGTTCCCATATTGATCAACTGTTCCCATATTGATTACCTGTTCCCATATTGATCAACTGTTCCCATATTGATTACCTGTTCCCATATTGAGTAACTGTTCCCATATTGATCAACTGTTCCCATATTGATTACCTGTTCCCATATTGATCAACTGTTCCCATATTGATCAACTGTTCCCATATTGATCAACTGTTCCCATATTGATCAACTGTTCCCATATTGATCAACTGTTCCCATATTGATTACCGGTTCTCCAACGTCCAGGCGCCGCGAGATCGCCGAGCGGGAACGCCGGGAGCGCGAGCGCATCCGTCTCCTGCGGGAGCGCGAGGAGCGGGAGAACCTGCTCCGGGAGCGGCAGCGGCTGGAGATGGAGAGGCAGAAGCTGGAGCGGGAGCGCATGGAGCGGGAGCGGCTGGAGCGGGAGCGGATCCGCATCGAGCAGGTAAGGGCGACGCCCACCTCTCCGCTCTGAGGGGGTGTGGTGCAGGGCTGCTCGGTTACGGCGACGCCCACCTCTCCGCTCTGACGGGGTGTGGTGCAGGGCTGCTCGGTTACGGCGACGCCCACCTCTCCGCTCTGACGGGGTGTGGTGCAGGGCTGCTCGGTTACGGCGACGCCCACCTCTCCGCTCTGAGGGGGTGTGGTGCAGGGCTGCTCGGTTACGGCGACGCCCACCTCTCCGCTCTGACGGGGTGTGGTGCAGGGCTGCTCGGTTACGGCGACGCCCACCTCTCCGCTCTGACGGGGTGTGGTGTAGGGCTGCTCGGTTACGGCGACGCCCACCTCTCCGCTCTGACGGGGTGTGGTGTAGGGCTGCTCGGTTACGGCGACGCCCACCTCTCCGCTCTGAGGGGGTGTGGTGCAGGGCTGCTCGGTTACGGCGACGCCCACCTCTCCGCTCTGACGGGGTGTGGTGCAGGGCTGCTCGGTTATGGGAGAAGAAAATCCTATTCATGATTGTTTTGGTCAATCTTTAAATCACGATTATTCAAACGATTATTTTTGAGTTTGGAAACATGATGTGTTTATTCAGCATGTCTCTGCCAAAAAACACTTAGTAACTGAGAACTCTGAAGTTTAATTTATAAATAACTAAATCAAACTCGATTACATTAGTTTTGTGATCGTTTGACGATAATAGCGATCCAAACCCGGTTCCTCGCCCAGCCCTAGTGTGTAGAACCACACCATGCGGCCACGGTGGGGAGCGATGCCCTGGTGTTCTGAACGTGTAACCTGTGTGTCAGGAACGGCGCAAGGAGGCGGAGCGTCTGGCCCGCGAGCGCGAGGAGCTGAGGCGGCAGCAGGAGCAGCTGCGCTACGAGCAGGAGAAGAGGAACAACCTGAAGAGAGGGCGCGACGTGGAGCACGGGTACACCAGCCTCTAGTGACTACACACAAACCATCGCTCTCCGGCCAGGAAATGACACGCATCTGTAGGATAGTTCCCCCCCCTTTTGAAAAGTGTTTACTTTGATCTAAATGACTAGCTACAAGTTAAAGCTGTGATCGACCAGTTCAGATGTCTCTGGAGACCATGGGTCCTTGTTTATACAGAGTCCTACCCCCTAGTTACCCTCCAGAGACGGGGGGCCGTAGCTTTAGAGAGGCTGACCTCGATGTGCCCCTCTTCACCCTCTCAGCCGCAGGGACGACTCCTACTGGAACGGCGGGAAGAAGATGGCGCCCGAGTCGGAGGCGCGTCTGAGCGGCGGGGCCGAGTACAGCCGGCAGCAGAACCGCTTCACCAACTTCACCTCAACCGCCCGCGACCGGGGCCGCTTCCAGGAGGCCGCCGCCGCGCAGCCCGCCAGCTTCGACCGGTACGAGCACCCGGGGTCAGAGAGGATGACCCGGGGTCAGAGGATGACCCGGGGTCAGGGGGGATGACCCGGGGTCAGGGGGGATGACCCGGGGTCAGAGGGGATGACCCGGGGTCAGAGGGGATGACCCGGGGTCAGGGGGGATGACCCGGGGTCAGGGGGGATGACCCGGGGTCAGGGGGGATGACCCGGGGTGAGGGGGGATGACCCGGGGTCAGAGGGGATGACCCGGGGTGAGGGGGGATGACCCGGGGTCAGGGGGGATGATCTGAGACGTAGTTGATAACTTTACTTCTCTGTAGTCATGCTCTATTAATATATAATCAATAACGCCGTCATGTTGCACTCGGGTCATGACCTGAGTCCTTTAATGACCTCCTAGCGTCCTCGTTCTCTGTGCTCTCCCGATGAGGTGACCTCTTGACCCCGTTCCAGGCCGCTCTCACCGTACTAACCAGGAGTCCGTCCGTCCCGTGACCCTCTCCCCGCCCCCCCCCCCCCCTGCAGGCGGAGCCGCTTCGACGGCGAGCCCGAGGCCAAGAAGAGCCGCCCCGCCCCGCACCGGGAGGCGTCCGGCTTCGACCGCTACCCCAAGAGCTTCGAGGCGGTGCGTCGCCCCGAGCCGCCGCCGCCCCCCCCGCGGAGCGACCTCCGCGACACGGACCGCCGGGACCGCGACGAGCGTCGGCCCGTCGCCATGACGGAGCGGCCCGCTGCCCCCCGCACCGCCATGCCCGGGATGTCCCACACGCGCTCCCCCCGGGACGGCGGCGCCCACGGGGGCTGGAAGAACGATGGCGGCGGCGGCGGCCTCAGCGCCAACAAGGGGGACGTCCGGTACGCCGATTTATTATCACAGCTACAGTGAGACGCTCACCCAGAGCCCCGTACTGTAAGAACACCGGTCAGGAGAATGAAACAGTACACCTACCTGTACAGTGAGGAGGGTCAGAGGACCTGGTGCCAGGCACCAACCAGCACTAGGTTAACCCATTCCCCCAACACAACACAGATGGATAGGATAAGATGATGTACAATGCCACTTAAAGTACTATATTCAAGTACAAGGACGTACAACATACAATAAGTGCTTACATCGAGTACCAGCATTGGTGAAGACCTTTTATTGTTATTCAAAGTTGTAATCATTAAGCGCTAACACTTCTCCACAGCGAGTGAGCGGTCCTTTACATTTGACAGACGCTTTTATCCAGAGCGACTTACAAGGGAGGATGACATTCAAGCTACGTTGCGTTACACTGACTGACACACACACACACACACACCCCCCCCCCCCCCCCCCCCCCCCCGATGGCGGAGGCTGCCATGCAAGCTGCCAACCTGCACATGAGGAGCAGTTTGGGGTTCAGCGTCCCACTCGAGGACGCCTGCGCCCCCCCCCCCCCCCCCTCAGCGCCCCTCCCTCCTCGTCTCACCCTCACTGTCTCCTAACGGCGTTGTGTCCCTGTGTGTCCCCAGCGGAGCGGTGCGGATGAGGGCCGAGCGCTCCACCCGGGAGGTCCCAGGCCCCGCCCTGAGGGGGCCCGCCGCCGCCAGCCGCGGGAGGCACAGCTACAACGAGCGGGAGGGGGGCCGGCCCATGGTGATGGGGGACCAGGTCGGCATAGCGCTGCTCCGTTATGGAGAAACATCAGAATCACGATTATCTTGGTCAATATTGTAATCACGATTATTCAAAAACTGTCCTTTTTGAGTTTGACAACATGATGTGTTTATCCAGCGTGTCTCTCCCTAAAAAACACGGAGTAACTGAGAACTTTGATATTTCGCCTTAAAAGAAATGCACAAAATGGTCAAAAAGAAAATGGCCAAATCTAAAATAATGTACAGATGTGTATCCAGCTGTTCTGCACTTTCTATAAAACATTTAACGATAAATTGTATTAGTTCTGTGAACGTTGAAATCGCGATCAGAATGAGATGAATCGCCCGGCCCTAGGTCGGCTCTCTTCAGTCTCTCATTGGCCGTCGGCTTCACCTCGGCCGGCAGGTGAAGTCATCTCGGTGGACGCCAGGTCGGAGAGGAACCAGACGTAGACTGGCCTGAACTGGTTTAAGGATGAAGGGCAGGAATGTTGAAGACGGTTCTGTGGTTCTACCAGCGGTGTGTTGGCCTCAGGGGTGGACCCCCGCCTCCAGGTCCCTTCACCCCCAGGTCCCTTCACCCCAACGGGCCCCATTAACCTCAGGGGTGGACCCCCGCCTCCAGGTCCCTTCACCCCCAGGTCCCTTCACCCCAACGGGCCCCATTAACCCCAGGGGTGGACCCCCTCCTCCAGGTCCCTTCACCTCCAGGTCCCTTCACCCCCAGGTCCCTTCACCCCAACGGGCCCCATTAACCCCAGGGGTGGACCCCCTCCTCCAGGTCCCTTCACCTCCAGGTCCCTTCACCCCCAGGTCCCTTCACCCCAACGGGCCCCATTAACCCCAGGGGTGGACCCCCTCCTCCAGGTCCCTTCACCTCCAGGTCCCTTCACCCCCAGGTCCCTTCACCCCAACGGGCCCCATTAACCCCAGGGTGTGTGTTTGTGTCTCCAGGCTTTTGGGTCGGGCCGCCAGGTGGTGGTTGAGCGCCACGGCAGGGACCCCCCGGGCAGAGACCCCCCGGGCAGGGCCCCCCTGGGCAGGGACCCCCCGGGCCGAGACCCCCCGGGTAGGGACCCCCCAGGCAGGGACCAGGGCCCCAGCAGGAAGGACTGGCACGGGGGCGCGGGCTCCCAGGGCAGCGGGGGCTTCCAGGACGGCCGTAGGATGGGGGACCCCCGGGGCAGCCTGATGGCCCAGCACTCGAGGTGAGACCCCCAGGAGGGACCCTGTCCTACCTCAAGGGGTTACAGCTGGGGGGGTGGGGGGGACTCATACTGCCACCCCACAATGCTCTCTATGGAGGGCAGACAGCCAATCAGAACAAGGCAGAGGCCCGACTGCATCACCTGACCCCTGGTTAACTGGTTAACTGGTTAACTGGTCAACAAACCTAGTATAGAGATTGAGTAAAGAGCTTCCCTTTCCAGACCACTTAACACACATTACAGGTCAGGGCTCATGAGGGGGTGGGAGGGGGGGGGGGGGGGGGGGAAGAGTGTAATACTGTTCACCGTCCTGCAGGGGGGCTGTAGCGTCCACTGGGTGGCGCTCACCTTTGTTATTTCATTTATGGACATTCATGGTTGTGATTATCCATTTGGTATTCATTTAATATAGTTATTCCATGCATAGAATATTATTATTTGTTTTTGTATTTTAATCTGAATTGTTGTATTGAATTGAATAATACAACATGTAGCATTTGAAAGACGTTGTATTTTAGACTATCGATATGACGCTATATTTATATTGTATGACAATCAAAGGTTTTAAAATGACCTGTGACGGCTGGCCTACTTCTGTCATGGTCTTCACACCCTCAATAGTCGACGGTGAAGGAGAAGTTGTGTTGCAAATGTAAACAGACAGGCCGACCTCTTCACGTCGATCAGGTAACACTGGTTCTCCTGACTGGTACCTAACCTGTCCAAGAGATACCATCGCTGGCGTCACACTTAGTGTTTTTAATATGCGATCTATACTTTGAAAATGGTTTAGATTGTCTTGTTATAGTGGTTTGTCTTATTAAATATGCCATGTTTGTTACAAAGTGCTACTAATAAATAAGGTGGATAGACTGAAGCCTTTAGACGTATATGATGGCTGCCGATCCGGCCTGGGTAGGTGTGGATTTGAAAGAGGAGATGGGATGCATTCCTTCCTTATTCCATACGGCCCCCCAGTATTAACCCTTTCCCCCCCCTCTCCCCCAGCCACTCATCGTCCGGCATGAACCGCATCGTGCAGATCACCAACAACTCTCTATCCAGCGGCGGGAACGGCGGCGGCTTCAAGCCCTTCAAAGGAGCTCCCCGTAGGTTCTAGCAGCGCCCCCTCCTCCAATCACAACGCTCGGACCCAGAGACACTTTCCAGTTATTATTTTATTTTATATATTTACTATTTTAAACTGCTAAAACTAGCCGGTTGACATCGCTCAACCCTATCATTTTGTATAGAGGAGTATCGGACATTTTCTGCTGTCACTGAGTCTGCACAGGGGACATTACTAGGTTGTTAACATGTTTCATTACTAGGACGTTCACAGGTGACATTACTAGGACGTTCACAGGTGACATTATAGGATGTATAAATGTTCCATTACTAGGTTGTGTACATGTTCCATTTCTAGGATGTGCACATGTTCCATTACTAGGATGTTAACAGGTTTAATTTCTAAGACATTCATAACGAGGTCTTTGTTACACGTTCTCATGTGCTGTTGACGATTGAACTGAAACTGTGTTCTATAGTTCAGTGTAAAGGTATTTCGATTTATATTCTATACATAATTGAGTTTTTGTTTTGCTGTTCGTTACGGTCACATCTCGTATATATCAAAAAGGCTGCTTGACTTAAATTATGCATCTTTGGTATTAAAATTGGCAAAATGATGACGGTTTCTGTTTCATTCACAAAATAAGGTAGTTTGTGTAGTTAAAATAATAATTAGAGGAATGAAAATTGAGCTTGCCTTATGGACCGAAAGGCATCGAAATCTTCAAATCCATATAAATCTGTATAAATTAAGCCGTTTATTATGTTACATGCATATAATTAACATATTGTCTGACTAGAATATTTGACTCAAATCTTTCAAGAAACTTGCCAACTCGTGCTATATCATTAAGTAATTATTTACCATGAACCAGCAAATACTTACAGGTTTTGAAACTTTTATTCTAGAAGTTGTGTTCAGGTTGAATGTCTTGTCTATAAGGCATTTTGTTTTATATATAATATACTCGGTGTGGTCACCAAATACATTTTCATTGCTGCTGTTAAAGGCTACACACAATATTTGGTCATTAATGTAAATTGATAAACATCTAAAACGACACAAATGTTGTCCATGTTATTACAATCACAACAAAGCAGGGTCTCATTTCTTTATAACAAATTAAAATAAAACCATGTTGGACAACCCAACTCATTCATGGTGTATCTAATGTGAACCTGTAACCCTTGCATTTAAAACTACATGCACCACAAAATAACTTGTGGGAGTTAATATTGCGTCCAAGAAAAGTTGCGAGTAGAATCAATGTCTTTGATACAATAAAATAATGGACGTCCCTTCACCTCCCTAGGCAATGTGCCCAGGAGTGCCTTTCCTTCGGTGTGTGTAGGGGCAAATGAGTTACCTAACTTACTTTCTGGTCCACATCTTTAGTACAATCTAGCGTTGGTTAGCCATGCTGGGACCATGGCTTTATGTTGTTAAACTACAGCCGGTTCCTCCTTCTTCAATTAGGCTCCTTCAATTAGGTCCAGGCCAAAACATGGGAGCAGCCGATGATACTTTGCAGCTTTATTCATCTACATTATGAAGCAAGTCCCCATGTCATTTACTTATCATTGCAACATACCCACTTGCTCCATTTCTGATCTATATAAAATGAGGTATGTTTCTGTTCCACTTTGTTTAGCAGTGCATATCAATGTAACAGTGCAAAACCAATTACAAGGACATGTTTAAAGACCACCATGTCAAAAGACTAGTATGTTACAGCATTTACCCTATCATAATTTGTACAAGGCATATACTCACTGGAGACATTGAATACACACAATACATTTTTGATCAGTTCATCTTGGAAACATGGGCAAAACTCAAAACTTATTACAGCAAAAATGATGTGTGGTTTAAAATAAACGGAAACACAATCCCCACGAATCAAAGCACTAACCAACACACACTCTTTCACATTATAGAAACGTTTTAATGAATGCTCCATCTCCAAACCAATCAATCTCAATGTCTCGTCAATAGACCAAACGGGCTAAGAAATGTGGCAGGTAATTAAATAAAAGCTGTGTCCAATTATTTTCAGAGTTGAATAAGAGTAGCGTCATCACATTTTGCTCAAAGGTGTTTGATCCCCAAAACTGAGAAAGGATTAATAGACCTCTCGTCTCATCTCGTCTTTCGCCCCAAATAATTTTCCTGAAAAGGTAGAAATCTGGTATCTTGCATTACACACATTGAACTATTCCCTTCACACATCTACTGTGGTAGTCGAGACTCAAGTACTGGAGAAAGCCCGCCACATCGTCGTGAATAACATTGTGTTCCTTAACCACATTAAGTTAAATATTCCGTTGGTTTAAGTGAACAAGAGCACAGCAGCGTTAACCAATGTAAAAGTTGTAAAATTCTACAATAAGGATATATTCATGTGAAAGTGTCGGTTGACATACCTATGCACAGAACTATGAAGCTGTCCTTTAACATACTCTATATGTATATACACACATCAGTGTCTGTAATAAAGCTGAAACAGGCCAGCATACTGGCTAAAGTATGAGATTTGTAAAATACACTAAATTAAATGTCCCTTCAGAGAAGGCCTGAGAGTAATTCTGTTGTGTATGTATGGATTGTCTCTTTAGGTTGTATGCTTGTGTCCTATAACATGGTGCTGTAAGGCTGTTTATGTACAAAGTGTAGCCTTGGTACGCCTTTAAACCATCCTATAAGGAGTTGCTGCTGCAACTCTCTGGTGTCTCTGAAGGACCCAGCGGTCCTTGGACTCCACCTGTTATTGAGATCCACACAACCACAGAAGTACTCCCGATGGACCGACCCAGAGACAAGTAGAACCCTTAGAACCGTTGTTTGATATGACAAATAAAGGCTTAAGTCAAGGCATCCCACTGGAATGTATAGAAAAGGTTCCCCGGAGGCAGTAGGCTCGTGGCTGCCTACACACGTCTATATAACAACAAGTGCAGATTAGTTATGTACACAATGTCTGCAAACTAAAGGTTCTCTTTCAAGAACGTGTTCATTAGGTGTTAAGGTTGAAATCTCTGGATATTTAGACCAGCATATATGTTTAAATTGCTTAATTAGGGTTATGTCTGATGAAAGTAAGGACTATTCAGTCTAATCATCAGTCAACATAGTGTCAGTCTGTGGAGCGTGTCGCCTGAAATCCATTGATCTTCTTTACAGACGCTCAGAGGGAATCTAAATGGGTTCCAGACTATGAGAACCGTGGCCTGATTAGATGAAAGGGAGAAAAGTTGGACGTGGAAGAGGTGTTTGGCCTTTCAAGCGATGTGCAAATTATTTTCCAATGATTAAAGAATTTCTTTTTTTCTGTTTGGCGGCGCTCTCATTTAGCTGATCTAGAACCGTCTAGATCTCAGCCCCCCATCCCAGGGTGCTGGGTGTGATTGTCCGTGGTGAGATGGGCAGGTCGATAACATAAAGGGCATAATGATAGAGAAAATAAATACTAAAATGTATATAGCTTTCAAAAGTATTCGCCTTTTGTAACGTTACATCAGTCATGCTGAGCAAATAAAATATGAAGATCATCACAAAAATAAAATGTACGGTTAAAAACTAGACATTCAAACAGTGGTAAGGCAAATCAGCACAAGACAACGTTATGGGGTGTACAAAGCAATCCGACAAATGGCCTTAGCAGCCTAATAGTGTTCTCCGTTATACGAGTGAGGGAAGGACGCAAGAGGAGATTGGGAAACCCCACAAAGCCTCCATAAGGAGAGCGAGAAGTGATCCTCCTCTCGGACACATGGGGCGGGGGGGGTGCTGCTATGAAACAGAAGCCACCGCCCCGAGCTCGAGCCCCCGTCACAAATAGAGTGCGTTGTGCGACTTGTGACGCCGTCCGAGAGCCGCCGTGTGTGAGGGGAGGGGGGTACGGTAGACGTCGAGGTATCCCCTCCGCTGACCTCCAGGCCGGGGAAGGGGAGGGCAGCAGGCACCAGTGGTGGGACAACAAGTCCTCTGAGTCTCGCTCTCCCTCCCAGCTGGCTCTCTCTCTCTCTCTCTCTCTCTCTCTCTCTCTCTCTCTCTCTCTCTCTCTCTCTCTCTCTCTCTCTCTCTCTCTCTCTCTCTCTCTCTCTCTCTCTCTCTCTCTCTCTCTCTCTCTCTCTCTCTCTCTCTCTCTCTCTCTCTCTCTCTCTGTCTCCCTCTCTCCCTCTCTCTCTCTCTCGGGGCGAGGGGAGCTGTGTGTAGTGTTGTTCAAACGCTGTCCCCTTTTCTCAGATTTACACATGCACAGCTGGGCATGTGCACGCAAGCACACACTCACTCACGCGCGCACACACACACACACACACACACACACTATATTACAAAAGAACACATTTGTCTTTATCCTTGGACTCCTTCTTGGGTTTGCGCTCCCCGGCGGCGGGCTGCTTCCCGGGGCTGGAGGGGGGCCCCACGGCGGCCTCGACCCCGCCCCCGGGCCCCGTCCTGGGGGCGGGGTCGGCGGCCGCAGCCCCGCTCTCCCCGTGGCCTGGCTCCGCCCCCGCCGGCTCCTCCTGGCCCTGCTGCCCCGAGAGGAGGAGAGGAGGAGAGGGAGAGGAGGAGAGGGGGAGAGGAGGGGAGAGGGGGAGAGGAGAGGGGGAGAGGAGGAGAGGAGGAGAGGGGGAGAGGAGGAGGAGAGGAGGAGAGGGGGAGAGGGGGAGAGGAGGAGGAGGAGACGGAGGAGAGGAGGAGAGGGGGAGAGGGGGAGAGGGGGAGAGGAGGAGGAGGAGAGGGGGAGAGGGGGAGAGGAGGAGCAGGCGTCACGTCACGCTGCAGGGTTAACGTCTGTCTGGTTGGTTGCGTGTGTGTGTGTGCGCCTGTATTTGCCTGCTTGCACCTGTGTGTGTTTCTGTTTAACTGTGTGTGTGTCTGTGCACTTGTCTGTCTGTCTGTCGCAATGTCTGCTGTGTGTGTGTGTGTGTGTGTGTGTGTGTGTGTGTGTGTGTGTGTGTGTGTGTGTGTGTGTGTGTGTTGGTACCTGCTCCTGCTCCTGGTAGTACTGGGAGGCGCGGCGGTCCTCCTCCTCCTGGAGCTTCTTGGCGAGCTCCAGGTCGCTGACGCCCTCGGGGAGCTCCGCCCACTCCACCTCCGCACTCTGCTGCTGCAGCGACAGGGCCATCAGGTAGTCCTACACACACACACACAGACACACACACCAGAGAGAGAGACACACACACACTTTTAGACTCAAAATCTCAAAACAAAGTAGTATTTTACATAAAGGCCTATATACGAGTAGCTTAGAAACATTCGATTATTCTGGCTGCAAACTTGTACACATATTGATTTAAGAGAGAAAGAAAAGCAAATAGGCTCAGTCAGTGGAGTGCAGTTCATGTACTAGAACCCCTCTTAGGCACTTATTGTGCGTCGTACGTCCTGGCACTTAAAAATACTACTTAGCATTGCATAGCGTCTTAACCTATCCGTCTCTATTGTATACAGGGAATGGGTTAAAGGAGAAATCTGGTGTAAAATGGATCTGGGATATGTTTAGCATGATAACGAGTTGGAATGTTCTTTTGGGAGCAAAAAAGCGCGTATCGACGCATCCTTAACTAAAAACATTGTTGGCCGTTTTTAGTCGATTCTACCAAAACGCTATAAACTTGGAACGATGGGGGCATGTGTACACAGAGCTTGCGTGTTGTTGATGGATGGCACAATCTCTGTGTTCGTCAATCTACTTATCGAGTCTTAAAAACCATATGGCGTCGATGGTTGGACTACTGATGATATTGTGTGTATAAAATGTCCTTTTTAATAAACGATCTGTACACTTACAAAGTTATCAATGACTTATGTTAAGACCCTTATTATACTACCAAAGAAGTGCGGACTACTTCTAGACTTTTAAGTGGTTTAAAATAGCTATTTAGTTTTTACCATAACACATGCCCCTATCGTTACAAGTTGATAGCGTTTTGATAGAATCGACTAAAAACCGCCAACTGAAGAATGCGCCTATATGCGCTTTTTAGCTCCAAAACGAACATCCCAACTCGTTATCATACCAAACACATCCCAAATCCGTTTTACACCGGATGTCTCCTTTAACCTAGTGATGGTCAGTGCTCGGGCCCACCTGATCGATCTGGTCCTGCTGCCCGCGGTACACAGTCTCCGGATCCGACGGCGGGCGCAACCGGAACTCTGAGTCGCAGAAGTTGCCGTCGCCGTCCACGTTGTGGAGGCTCTCCCACACCACCTTCTCCTCCGTCAGGAAGCCCTGGTCCGTCACCAGGTGGTACAGCTGGCCCTGGCAACACACATCTCACAGTTAGAGCTCACGCACACGCACACGCACACGCACACACACACACACACACACCCTTATGTTTTGGCAATATATCTTTGATAGAGGAATGAGTTTCCCAAAGCGTTATTGTTTTTAAGGTTGATAATGAGTATGGTTAAAAGATCAAATCTGTATACACAAATCTGTAAACACATATCCACTCGTTTGCTAGTTGAATCTAATGTCTGTCCACACCTCAGTCTAACAGATTGGCTGGATTTCTGTGCGTGTGCATTTTAAGGAAGAGGAGAAGGGCGTAGGTGACAGCCATTAAAACCAGACTACAAAGGGACTCCAGTCCTTATGTTGGCCATCGCATCATTATTCAAATGCATTTTACAGGCGCCACTTCCTCCTGCTGTAGATAACAGGACAGAACGGCCCAGTTATGCAAATGAAGGAAAATCAAGCAAATGCAATTCAGACCGCGGTCGGAGTTGAGACCTGCTACAGATGTGCTCATAGGCCTGGTGCTCATTCCTCACCCCTCCGTGTCCTTGTATTGCTACCACTGTACGTAGTATGGGACTTACTGTGCATGAGGGGTGATGGCGGTGCGTGCACACGGTGGTACTATAACACTGCATCCTCCTACTGCGTACTGCCGTACCTTGTGTTTGATCATGGTGCTGAAGTGGTTGTTCCTGAAGAACACGCACAGCTCCCACTCCTGCACGGCCGCCGTCAGCTCACACAGCCCGTGGTACGTGAGCTGGGTCGCCGTGCTGCTCAGGAACTGCTCCGCCACCATGCCTGGAGCGTCCCGGGGGAGCGTCAATGGGGAACGTTAATGGGGAACGTTAATGGGGAACGTTAAAGGGGAACGCACGGTACGGTAAACAGAGTGCGGTTACGTTGCGCTCTTCTAACCAGTGACCACTTTACAGAGCGCTTTACAATACTACCTGACATTCATCCATTCATGGACGAACACTTATTCACAGATCCAGCGCTCAGTTAGCAGTGTCCACCTCTTTCAGTGTGAGCGTGTTGTGACATGTCCAACGACGCCGTCAGTCAATGACTACTGACGTCCAAACCTGAGGACCTGAGGGAGCTCACCTTCCCCGGCCAGCTCGCTGTTCTCCGACTGCTTGCAGGAGATGATCTTCTCCACCAGCTGGTTGTAGCTGCAGGCCCCCACCGCCTTCACCATGTCCTGCATCTGGAAGGAGCAGAGGAGCGCGTTTTGGAATCATCCACGGTGGAGATGAGGACGGGATGGGAAGCATCTAGCACTGTCCCACAAGTTTTGTTAATAGGACTGTGTGGCTAATTGTCATTTTATTGATGTTTGCTGGGTATACCCGTGGGCTAATTAGTTTACCAATTGACACTTGCAGGTAAAAATACTAATAAACGTGTTTAAAGATTAACTTTAGAATATGTGGTCATGCTTACATCCCAGAACCTGTGATTGGTCAGTTGGTTGATGCTGTGGTAAAATTGAAACAATTTCTTGATATGTTTTACCGAAATAGGGCATCGCAAAAATCTTTGATTTTGAAATAGATTATTTAATAATATCTTTGTTGCTTACAATAACTTAGCTTTCTCTAGTGACGCAAAAATTGTAATCTGCATCTCCAGCTGTATTAGTATTTGAACAATAACGTGGTATTCCTTCCACTAACTCCCATAACTCATAAGTACCAACTGGGTTTCAGGGTTGAGAGGAGAGACCTTCTCACCTGGGGGTCGACCAGCCACCCGTGGTACAGAGGGATGTCCAGGAGGTCGAACACGATGCACTCTGGGGTATATTCGAAGACTCGCACGCCGGTGAACCTCACGTTGACGTCCAGCCCGGTTTGGAGCTTGTGGAGGACGGCCATCGCGTCACTCATGTTCTGGGGACAGAAAACCTCCGGTCACTTGACAGAACTTTCTAGCCGTGGGGCTCTGGGTCACCACATAGAGACGAGGAAGGGGGTTTACACGACAGAAACAGAATGACTCGCTACTCTCTCTACCACATTTGTCAGCCTGAATAATTGTGTGTGTGTGCGCGTATGTGTGTGTGTTTTGTGTGGGTGTGTGAGGGGATATCCTGAATTATTTACGTATTGTATATTTCCTGAGGGCTTGTCTCTGCTGAATTCTTTAATCTTTAATTTACTTCAGCATTCAAGGACATTATCCATTTCAACTTCGACCTGCACAATGGGCGTGCACACACACACACACACACACACACGATTAACTATTTAAAGATTTAAGGTCTCAACATACAGCTTAGGCCTGTATCTCAGGTACATCACTTAGTAGGTACACACTGATTTCCACCACTCACTCAGACCGGTATGTCTGAGGGAGGCATACCGGTTAAGTAAGACTTTGTTTTTCCTTTCTGGTGACGTTAACTTTGTCAAGTATCTGAGAACATTCCACACTTCTGAGAGCAATAACAGAAAAATACAACCAAGTTCAGCCGCTGCTCTTCTTATCAATATTTAATAACCAAAGAACATCCAAGCAAACGCTATTTTAATCCTCCTCATAGCCGCGTGTGACAGATAGTGTTTTAGAAGATGAATTTAGAACTAGGTCTGTTTTTTATGGATTCAAACAGCTTGCTATGAAATCCATTAGTGGGAAACGGGCCAGTCTTTGCTGGTTTGTATTTGTATTTTGGTTATACAAATAAAAAATTAGAAAATGGCGCAAGGATTCGACTTTAGTCGGACATGCATATTCAATATAAGGCGGTAAATCATCCCATTTACAGTTTTGTTTCACTTCGTAATTCAGTCTGAAGTCTCTTCATTCTGTTTTAAGAGACTGGGCGCGGTTCTAAACCAATCACTGCCTTGATAACCAACGCAGTCACGTGGCTGTCCTTTGTGGTTTTCTTCATATAAACAAAAACATACGTATCCGAACGTACGAGGACTTCATCAGCAGAATCAGAGATGCATTCAAAAGCAGAATCAGAGACATCCCAGATGTGACTTGATGGACTTCACAGGCAGAGTCTGACCTTTCCGTGACTGTACGGTTGTTTTCTGTTGATATGATCACATGGATTCTATCTGCATGTGTCCCTGTGCTGAACTGAGCTTCACTCAACCATCATACACCAGACCCTTAAACGCAGAATATCTTTAAGAGTGTGCATGGGTTCACGGGCTGGAACCAGGCAGATCGAAACTCCATATTCTGGACCAATCTCTGATATCTGCTCTGCTCTACCACCACAACCACCACAACCATTTCATCTTCCCAACCAACCCTTTCTTCTCCTAAATTTCAAAGAGCCTCCACCCTAACCTCCAGCCTACAACCTTCACCCGTCAACCACCAAAGCTACACAAACCACCCCCCCTCTTCCGACACAAACAGCTGTCTGCTCTGTGTTCCTGTTCAGCCATTCACAACAACATTATCCCCCCCAACAAGCAGGGAACTCCTCACAGTTCATTGAAACAACAGTACTGTCATTCAAAAAGCTATTTACAGATGGAAACAAGTGCATTCTTTCCTGCTTACAGAGTACATCAAAATATAACATGCGCGTGTCAACGGTCACCAAAGAGTGAAGAGGAGGGCTCTGGGGCATGGCATCCCCAGTCAGGCTGGAACCCACCCACCGGGGGGAAGCTACGGACACTAGTAGGGCCTGATAAAAAGTGACCGATGCGGTTGCGTGTGAGGATTCGTGTGGACGCCTGAAACGCAAACGATGACGTCATCGCCCACCACCAGCTGTGCGACGATAGAGTTGCGTTGCATTTTTAATTTTACTTTTTATTTGTATTATTTTTCGAGCTTTAAATACAGCCCCTTGGTACATTGAATTACTAACTGTACATTTAAAAAGTATCTCTGCTCAATTTAAAAGGTTTGATCTCCTCCTCGACTGAAGGCGTGTCCGAACGGGGCCCGGCTGGCTCCTTGCACTGTATGTGAGCCACAGCCTCAATGTGCAGCCCTGAGATGGAGAGCCATGGGTGGCTACACACCAGCAACCACGGGACTCACCACGATCCGACGCCCTGACACTCAATCACACCAGAGACGGCTTACGTAACCTATAGAATCCAAGGCCGCTTTACTGGGCGCTCATCACAACGTTAACACAGTTAATCCAACCATCTTATTTAGGGCAACCTCAATGCATCTGTGGAGTGAGTTCACTAGTACTTTTATAAAGAGCGGTATAAAGAGCAGTTTTGTGTATGCATATTTTGTGTATTATATGTTGTGGACTACCACTCTAAAAAAAACACTTGTGTACAATGATAAATATGTGTTTTGGTTTAATACAAATTGATTTGTAGGTCCATGTTTTATTGAAAAACATCAATAATCTATAGCTGAACAAAACTAGTGATCTGGTTTAAAAAAAAATCCTAATGAAGACTGCTAATAAGTTCAAGCGTGCAGAGGAATTTGCAGGTTCAGCATGCTCATCTCTTTGCTTGTCTGACAAAACTGAGATGAGCTGGTTTGCATTTGAGTTAGACAGAGAGAACTGAATGAGAATTGTTGATCCTGTTCAAAATGTCAACCCCTCAAATGCTATCGTTCATTTTGATTGTACGTTTTATAGAAGCGTTGCCAATATATTTGTATTTACATTGGTATGTAGCGGCAATATTAAGATGATCAGCATACAAGCCATAACAATAAACCATCCTTTTAAAGGCAGACAAGGAGGAGTTACTTTGTGTATCATGTCCATCATTTATGAGCGAGGAAAGCAAAGTTCACCTGCTCATAGTTTAGCCGCTGGGCCTCAGAGATCTCTTTAGGCTTGGAGTCGAGGATGTAATCTCCTGCAGAAGGGAGAGGTTGCATAAATAAAAGACAAAAATGGTGACAGAACTTTCATTATAAAACACAGACAGTAAACCTTACGCTCAGTAAGGACAAAAGAGTTTTGTCCTGTCAAATGGAGCTAATGTATAGAAAGCAGATGGGCTGGATTATAGATTATTGTCTGCATTAGCCACCCCTGGTGTGAGCAATTCAAATTCAGTTACCTTCCATGCAATGTTATCATAAATCAAATAGCTACAAGGAAAATGTAGTCTTAAAAGAGTCAACATTATCCTTTTAGACTCCTGAATGCCTGAAGTATGGCTTGAGCCAAACAAAAAACCATAAGGACCCATCTCAGTAAGCAGACCCTGAATAAACCTTCTAGCTATGAGGAGGCTAGGGGGTCAGAGAAGATAAAATGGTTCCTATTCCAGTGACAGCAGCAAGGGTTCATTCCAAAGTGGATGTCGATTCCACAACTTACACAGGCCTCCGAGAGTATATCAAAAGGGGACAGTACCTGAGACCTAATAACATTGGAATGATGCGTGGCTCAGGCTTATAACCTATCACACATATCAACATATTCTGAAGTGATAAAAAACACTGATTTCCAAAACCAAAGCAGAATAAGAAACAGCATACACGGTGTGTATGGATTTATACAATCCGGGGTGAATAGGAATCGGCGATGAGAGATGTTTTAGGCTTGTGTGAGGCTGAAGATCATGAAATCCTACCAAGATACTCCATGAGTTGTTCAGCAGTGATGATCTCCATCATAGGGGGCATCTTGACCTGCAGAACCAACACACCATTGCTCACACTCCAACAAACCACCTGCACATGTTTGACACGTTACACTGTTGTGCTTTATCTCCAATCTCCCAGGCTCCTCACCTTCCAAGCCAGCAAAAGGACGTTCATGATGGCCAGCAGTGGACACGGCCCGTTCTCGTTCTGGGTGATGATGGGGGTGTTTTCCTCTTTCCATTTGATCCACTTGATGTGGTAGATGGACTGGCCGGCGGCGCCTCGGTCCTTGGCGCAGGAAACCTTAGTCTCATCAGCACCATCCTCGCTCTGCAGAGACAAGGCCAGACCCCGTTCCTCCAGGCACTCGCTGTTGAGTTCAGAGCTGGGGCAGGAATTCAGGTTGGAGAAGGACTCGAGTGAATCTATACTACGAGATTCTCCCACAAAGCTCGGATCGGGGTCACTCGTACTTGGCAATCCGTCGGATGTGGTCTGGTCAGCGGGGTTCTCGGACCTGACGCTGGTCGACGATATGGTAGTGTCCGGACATAGATGTTTGGGTCTGACAGGCTTCCTTTGCTCGACTCCATCACCGCCTAAAGTGTCCTCCTGCACCAGACCCGTGCTGCTCACATCAGTAGGAGTCGAGAGTAGATCCCCCTTTCTGCTATCCACCAACTTTGAGGTGCCACCCTCGCTATTTCCTGAAGCCACCACCGAGTTCTTCCCCATCCCGTTACTGGTCGCATCCCTCGGCCCCGGGTCGGGGTCCGGGTCCGTCCATGGCCCGTTCCCTACCACGTCGTCTCCATGCAATGGTAGGCTTTGAGTGGTGTTTGTGGGTTGTGGGTTCGCAACCGCCGGGATCCCATGGACGGCGGGGCTGGAGCCATCACTGCAACTACCGAGAACCAAACTACTACTGAGCGGAGGTTCACTCTTCGTGCATTGGTCGCTGGTTCCCTTCAGCCCAGAACCCGCGGCAGCATCCTTCACGTCCCCCGCCGTCCTGGGAGACGGGGAGGTCGTGTCTCTGGCTTCATGCACGTTTGCATTTTTCTCCATTTCGTTTTCCACAAACTGTCGACAGATTTTTTTTTTAGCTCAATTGCAGCTCTAGCTTCAGTCCCGCAGACGCCATGACGACTCTGACGTCACGTCACGGGCGTGTGGAGCTCGGGTCCGAGCGGCAGGGGGCGCCAGAGAGCGGCGGGAAAAGGCGTCGCCATGGAGATCCACACCATAACCATCCAAACCGTCACCATAGAAATCAAAACCATCACCATCCACACCAACACCGTAACCATGGAGATCCACACCATCCACACCATCACCATGGAGATCCACACCGTCCACACCGTAACCATGGAGATCCACACCATCACCATGGTGTTGGAACTATGCTATGGTTCAGTCACATGGTACAGCCACAACTATATGAATCCAAATGGACAAAAACCTGTTCGTTTCTGTTGGCCTTTATTAACTACCAGACGTGACTTTTTATCATTAAGGAGATTTAAGGGACTATCGTTGTTGGCCACTTGAGGGCAGCATTGAACAAACAGACAAACCTTCCTGACGGCCCCTCATTATTAAACAGAATGGTGTAATGGTGTGGGTTCTTTTTCTTTCACTTTAAACAATCAATATAAATTGTTTATTTATTCAAGTATTATGCTGGGCCAATAATAACCGTTATTTTTGATATGTCCCTTTTCCTGGTTGAAGATACAATTAGAAGGGATTTGTTTGTTTTCTGCTTTCATCCCATCAATAAAAAATATATATTAGCAGATTTGATACACAATTACTTTGAACAAATATTCGGATTATTCATAGTTTCAAGAATAATTTTCCAGAACTTTAGTTTGTTTTGAGGGGTTCCTCGAAGCCCGGCTCACCGCCCCCGGAAGGGAGGAACCAGCAGCCTGGCGTCAGCCGGCTGGGGAGGACAGATACCGTGTTGTGAGACACACACACATAAACACACACACACACACACACACACACAGCGTTGTGAGGAAACACACGCACACGCGCGCACGCACACACGCGCGCACGCGCACACGCACAACCTTTGTTGTGGTGCTACAGGAAGCTGCTCATTTTAAGTGAACCGTGCGGCTCAGTCTGCCAGTGGACCGAGGCGCTTTACGGAGTCGGTTTACTGAGTCGGTTTACGGTACCGAGTCAGTTTGGATCCACTTTATAACCTGAGACATGAACCTCCGGGAGGTTCTGCTGGTCTGCTGCTTGCTGGGGACCGTGGGAGGTGAGTTAGACTGATATCTAAACCAGTGAGTGAGGAGATAGGTAGCATGGATAGTTAGTAGGAAAGGACCAGGAAGTGTTCAGGGTAATCGGATCTAGACAACATGTCAGGCGGGGCTGGGAAACTTCTGCAGCTCTTGTCTTCAGAACATTACTACATTATCACAGGAGCTACCGGGTGGTTAACATAGTCGAGACATGGGACTACAGGTTAACATGTTCATGTTGGAGACATGGGACTACATGTTAACATGTAAATGCTTGAGGCATGGGAATACAGGTTAACGTGTGGTCCTTCGGGGGGGGGGCACACAGTGTTACAGACGTAGGTAGGACTACAGATTTACCAGGCGGTCTAGAAGTTACCTCGACACCAGGATCAGGTCGTGAACTCTGAAGTATTCCCTATGAGCAGATCAGTACTAATGTGCCTTCAGACAAAACCAACTTCTCCAAGAAGTGGGCTAAAGAAGCGTTCGTTTGTTTCTCGTCGTTCAAGTGAATATCTGGAACCCGCTCCTTTATTTGCATGCTAAACATCCGGTGTTAGATATGAACCAGTGCTAGAACACCAACACGGTGTGTGCTTCTGCAGCGGTCGTTTTTTTTATTGCATACATTTGTTTATTAGTATTCGCTAGTATTCATTAATCATCAGTAAGACCACCAAACCTCTTCTGTCCCACCGCAGTGCTTCCCCCTCCTATGTGGGCGTTGTTCAGCAGCCCATAAACTACCGTCGGTCTCCCTCCTAACGTCAATCATAGACCTGTGTCCTTTCACTATGTCCGATATGAGCTATGACTGTTGTTACCGTCTTTTTTCTAGCCTGATTGAGGTAATTCACGCTCTGCATCGGTGGCTGCAGACCCAAGTTATTGGACAGCAGCAACACACCGGTTCTGTCTTTACTTGGTACAGATGGGATGTGAGATCTTATTCCCAGCTGTGTTGAGGGTTCACGCGTCATGAACAGCTCTGGAAATCTGTGCAGCAGTTTTCAAGTATCACAATTTCCCTCAGTATTCAAGACAGTGATTTGGGTAAAATGCACCACACATTCTGTTCTCCCCCATATTAAAAACCTTTTTCAACACAGTTGTAGCTAGTCAATGGCGGATATCAGCAACATAGCAATTGGTACTGTCAACCATGTCAAAGTGCTATGCTGCAAAATCTGTAGTCTACAACACATCCAGGGAATGAATCACCATGGGAAGATAAAACCCGTCAATACATTGATCTCCTTTTCTCCTGTCTCCTTATCTTATCTCCTTGAACCTAGATGAATCATTATGGTTTATCTTTTCAGTTTTATCTCAAGAGAAGCGGCAGGTGGATTGGTATATTGGGGCCCCTTCAATGAGCTTTTCTTCCTAGCATCAGAATGCTGTGAGACATTTTGGAAACCAATTGATGGTTTATGACAGATGCCGATGTTGGCAGTTGGCTAGCATGCATGCTATAAGATTGTTTTGGTTGATACTAAAGGAGCTTAAGGTCAAACAGGTCAAGGTTTACACCTGCTGGTCATATGAATAATAGTCATCATGCATGCTAATATGAGCGTGCCTATTATTTAATGCCCCTGTTGAACAAATACAGGCTTATGATCGCACAAAGGGCCCAATTGATCCTAAAAAACACTGCCTTCTCCCAAAAGATGTATCGGCCCGCAGGATTTCCGATATGGAGCCTATGTGCTTATTATGTTGAGTGGGAGATGAATCAGATATTGAGCGTTCACTAGAGAGCAGGTTGAGACTCATGTTGATGGCCAACATGGCACACAACTAGAATCAGTCACTTCTCAATTATGCTGATGGACCTTTTTAAAAACCTTAACATGTGTTATTGATCGGTTGGAAGGCCTTAATAGAAGTGACCAATCATTCACATGTAGACTCTGGTAATTGGGATTGCCTTTTTCCTTTGCATCGTTCCAAGAATTATTGGCTTTAAATTGTCACATCATTGGTAGATTTCCCGGGAAATATTTTAAAGTACATAACTATGATTCTACAGTATTATCTTTTTTATACGTTTTCTTGTTGTAGTCTCACTCTGCCCGTTATATCAGTGCAACCCTACAACTCTTTGATGGTTCCTGTGTTCCGCCATGACTCTAGTTGGTGACTCTATTGGCCAAAACACAGCCTGTCGGTTGTTTGGGATCACTCCTCCGACAGCTACTGTGCAGCGCTAGGAGAGCCACGCAGAGGGCTGGGGTTTGGGGCCTGCAGCCCCTCACCGTGCTACTTTGTTCCAGGGACTAGGGCGGTGACATACAGATGGTGTCGTCAGCCATGCAGGGTAACCACCACCAGCTTGTCTGACGTGGACAGAGATCACGCGTCTACCTCAGGGCGATCTCTGTGCTGTTTACTATCACGGATACTTCCCTTTTTTTTTCTCGCACTCAAACGGGGCTTATTGTTGGAAGGTTTTCCCCCTGAGTCATTCCGCGACATGTTATCTCTTGCCTGGACAGGCCTCCAGCAGTGAACCTTTGGTCCTTTCAGTTTGCGATGCATTTGGGAGTGTCCACATGAATCAGTTCCTGTTACTAACTAGAGCTTGCACATAAGGGACTCTTAGTCACATTGTTGGCCAAGGGGGCTCATTCCACTATTTGCTTCAAACACAGTGCCTAAATAGAGAGGCCTGATCTCCCACTAGCCAATCCCAATGTAGAGGACAATATCTGTGACCTCTTGACCAACAGAAAGGTGTGAAACTGGGTCAAGTAAGCTATGGGCTAGCCTGGGGCTAAGTAGTGAGCATTGTGAAAGCCCCTTTCTGCTGATTCCTCTGTGCCAAATACCTACGGTTCAGTTATACATCAAAAGCTGTCAGAGCAGGAATGCTATGGAAAGGCTAAGAGTCGTAACAGTTTAAATGCCGGGGAGTGGAGACCTTATTCTCTGTGCAAGGATAATATATTTTTTATCGTGCTTTGTTTCTACAGGACACTGTACTTCATTTAGAGAAAACCTAACAATGGTTTGGTATGTGACATACTTCACATTTATTTTCAAATTGTACTTATTAATTAATGGTTGTTAAGTTCTTTTTGACAGCATTTGGTAGCATATTATAGCAGCATAATCTTATTTACAGCTTAATCCACTTTTATGAGTGCATATTTTATTGAGCGTTAGAGCAGTGATGTGGAAGAAGAGACTGACACACTAAACCAAACCTTACTAAGTAGTTGAAGTGAAGTTGCTAAAAACACAATTTATGTCAGCGATAAATAAATACATGGATTATGCTTTTTCTAGATATTTCCATGCTGTTCATACAGCTTATTAAAATGTATTTTGCCCATTAGAGACAAGTGTTTGTAGATCGCCTATTGATGTACAATTTGTTATCTTGCCTGTCGGACATCAATATTGTCAGGTCTGATTTGGTTTGTACACCCTTTGATGCAAATAGCTCATGTGAGAGATGCCAATAATCATATTTTGCCAAATGTGGCAAGGTGCTTCAGCCAATGTTTGAGAGGGAAGTCTCTCCTCTCACAGTGTGCCCTGCAGACTGTCTAGTGATAGAGTGGCACGCACTTTGCTATGCCATTGCTGATTGGTTGGAACAGACCTGCTTGCGATGCACATTACACACATGTTTTCTAAGCGAGTACAGAAGTTACCACTCTTAGGAGTGCCACTGATATACTGTGTGTAATGTCCTAGAAGAATCTACAAATCCCTTTCCCTCCCCTCACTGCTCCAATACTGTCACTCTGGCATTATATCTGGTTGATGTTTACAATGTACTCTTCATTCCTGTATTTCCACATGGGCTGTGTACAAACAGGAAGTCAAGGTAGACTCACCAAGAGCTGTTTCACTGACGCAACTGACTGTTTTTCGGTATGCATAAACAAAATGACAGCAGCAGAAAATAACCAGTTTGTCTTGTATTATCTCCATTAACCTACGGTGACGACCTTCTGCCTCAGAGGGGCAGAAGGTAGACCTTATTCCCTGGATAATCCAATCGTCTAAGTGCTTCTGCCTTCTGTTTTGGGTATCAAACGTTGTCTGTTGTTTTCTCTGACTCTTTAAATCAAGTAACGGCATGAAACAAAACTCTGCCGGCTGTAGGAAGGAGACTTGAAGTGGCAGCATCTCTTTTCCCGGGACAAGATTATAGACCACAGTATTGTTGTCGTCATGAACAGACTACCACATGCTGACCTTTCCTTAATCTTCATCTTTTCCCTTGCCTTTGTTATGTATTTCATTCATACATCGGCATCATCTCTGTACCCTGATGCCGTGCATGTCCGTACATCCGGGGGTGTTGTAACTGGTCAACGACCTCCCTTTGTGACCCTCCTCTCGGTATGGTTCCCAGGGCAGTTTGCGAAGTCTCTGAACCAGTACATCCGTCACTATGAGGGGCTGTCCTACGACACTGAGGCTCTTCACAGCAGCCACCAGCGGGCCAAGAGGGCCATCTCCCACCGAGACAAGACGCTACAGCTGGACTTCCACTCCCATGGAAGGTGAGTCACGCATCACATCGCTCACACCTCTCCATGCTACACACACGCACACACTACTCAGGAGTTTAAAAACACGATTAGCTCCAATAGAGGGACTCGAAGGTCCACTGTTCGTGCCGTCATTGATCCAACCTGTGATGTGTAAGAAACACAAAAATAATAGATTTTAGCCCACAGTGGGTGGCGGGTCAGTGTATGGATTTTATGCATATCATGACATGAGACCAGATATCTTTCTGTGTCACTATGTTAATATTTGAGCCATCCTAACAATATTATCTCGATATCGAGCGTTTTATCCAGTGGTATGGCTTTGGTATGTGCTATTTGATCTTGTCCATATGGCCCTAGGCCTCAGGCAGACTAACACCATCGTTCTAATACCCGTTCATCAGGGCTGTTTGGAACGTTGTCTGCTCAGTCCTCCGGCTCAGTGCTCCTATTGGCGCAGAGCTCTCGTTGTTTAAAGGTTCTATCAGCGATGTTGGGTGACCTCACTTCTGTCGGTATCTGAAGCAAGATCACAAACAAACAGAGCCCGCTCGCCCCTCTCTTCCGCGTTTCGTACATCCAGTAAAAACTATCATAAACGCTGCGCAAAAACCCCCACAACACCCACCCCTTGTCGGTGATTGGATGGAATACTATTTATCTTGGTTTTGAGTGGTTGCTAGTACCGTTTGTTTTTGTGTGCGATCTCGGAGCACAGGCTGCCTACAGAGACGTGTTTTGGACGGCCTGCTTATGGGGCGGGCAGCTAGCGGATCGTGAGGAAGGATCAGATGAATGTCATCATTTATGTTATGGCCCAACATCATTCACTGATGCAACCTTTAAGCTGAAGTCACTGAGCAGTCGAAGCAGAGCACCTCCTTTCTGGGCCCCGATGGTCCCCCGGTGTGCTTCCTGTTTTCAGAAAGTCAGCTGTGTTGATAAGCAGTTGAATTATGAGGCGTGTCCTGTTATTTCCGCGGGGAACAGGGGAAAGCAGCTGCAGGATGATTAGATTTGATTTCCGATGAGTGCAAGGTGCCGCGATGGGAGAGGTAAGTGACGACTGAGATGTGGCATCTACCTAGGTGTAATTTCAGGTATTGGCCAGTGATAAAGTATGGATTCAGACAGTAGGATACAAACGGAAGCAAACAGGGTCGTGGGAGAGCTGCGAAATCATCAGAAATTAAGGACTTTCAGGTCTTTTGTTTTAGATTTGTCTGGGGCACTTTGTAAGGATATAAAGGTTTTTGTTGTGTTGATTTGAACAATGACACCTGCCTTTGCTTCCTAAGAAGCAGGTGCTGTTGAATATGGTACCAACACCCCCCTACTGGTGTGCTTAAGGCAAAGTTATCCATCTGGATATACTTGGCTTGCTGCTTATTTATTTCATTTGTCGATATTGCAGCAAACTTGCTTCTATTGTTCAGGTTTCTGCTGTGTGCTTTCATTAAGATATGGGTTAGGGTTAGGAGCTCAACCTCTTGTTGGGCTCTGTGCGTCCGAACCTGATACTGCTGCACACTGCCTCGTTCCATCCCTCCCAGCTGTTCATCCACAGCGGTGAAGGGATTTCCCCTGCGAGGGAGGGCGAGGTCAGGGAGAGCGGGTACATGTCTGGGGATTGACCCACGCATGCTGTCCAGTCCCTGATTCAGTGATCGGTGCTCGGAAAGAGAGGGGGGGTTGTCAATACGTGACGTGTGAGAGTCCAAGGCTCCAGTCAATGGGTCTTTGCTCTTCGCTCTCACCATACCATCAATGCATCTCTATCTAATTATTTTGTCTCTAAATTAATCAAAGACTCTAATGCTGATTAAAACACGTGGCTTTAAATGTTGTAGAGTGGGCATTGTGCTGCACTCTGCAGGAGTGCAGCAGGAAGGAGTCGGAGAGAAGTGTAGGGAGGTGAACTTGACCCCCTGGAAGCAGGAATCCGGCGTCCGTTCTCAGTGTCATCATCAGCCTCTGGTCCCCAGCGTGAATTACGCATGTTCCTCTCTCTGGGAGCGAGTGGGGAGGGTGTTGTGGTAATTGTCCTGCTCATCCAGCCCCAATCAGGATTAACTTAATCCTGCGCGGGGCTGCGGCTGGAGGCTTGCTGGGGGTTACATCACGTCCGACCAGAGCGGCAAAATGGCAACACTCAAACAGCCACACAACCTGGCCCGCGGAGTGAGGCACTGGCGCAGTGTGACCAGCGCTCCTCAATGTTGAGCCAAAGTGTGTTTTATTAACACACTGTAACTGTTGGCTCTTTATTGGATTCACATTTTGACCTGCAACACGATTAATCATGAAGACGACCACATCTACAGCCTTCCTTTATCATGGTTCCCCAGTCCGGGTAATGGGCTGGGATCTAATGGTTTCATGTGGTGACTCTGAGCCTCCCCAGTGATGGAGACCTTTCTGGATGGAGCTAAATGCACACGTTTTGTGTCAGTACCAGGGCGGACCACTGATTGGACACAGACAGACAGACAGACCGATACACACTGGTCTTGGTGGCTCACGAGAGGGCCGTGAGTCTCTGGTGGTGAGCGGGTTACAGGGCCAGTGGGATCCTCAAGCTTTGGCTGAATTACCGCTCGTAATCAACTTGAGAGCCAATAAACTCCAGACGCTGTTTTACAGCTCCTGCTCCACGTGTCGTGCATCTGTCGTGGGGACAAGATTTAAAAGCTCAACCAAGATACTCAAGGAGCACACCTACATGCACATTTAATAGCTGCTGCTACTAATACTATTCTACTTCTACTACCGTCACTACTACTACTACTACTACTACTACTACTACTACTACTACTACTACTACTAAATAACTACAACTGTCACTACTATTCGTACTACTCGTCCCACTATCTTCACTAACTTAATCTTCAAGACCTTTGTTGTGTACCCGTCACACAGAGGGGATCTCTGTGTACCTGAAATGTCCCTCTAAACTCTAGTGTACTACAGAGGGATGTCTACGTAGGGAATGAGGGAACAACGAAAACAGCCCGAGTCTTTGAAGAGCACCAGATCCCAGAGCTCCATCCCGATACTGCAGCCAGGCTGCTGTTCTACATTCAGAGCAGAGCAGGCTGGGGGGGACAGCAAACGAGCCAACGTGATTGGCTGTTGCATCGTAAACATTGACATTGATACCTTGATCATTTCATGTTTGATATTGTAGCTTTGATTTCCTCTCTACCCCATGTTCTGTAAACCAAGTGTCCTGATACTGTAAAGGATTTACTAGGGCTGGGTACAAATATTGATTCAGCAGTTAGAGCACAATGAAATGGTTAATTCATTATGAAATGGTTGATTAATTTTGAAATGGTTCATTCAAAATAATATTTAGGTATTTTTGTCATTGTTTTTTTTTTGTCATCGGCACGTATTATTGAATCGATATCGAAGCAATTGGATCGATATCGCATCGATATTGAATCGAATCAAGACCTAAAGAATTGAATTGAATTGCGAGGTACCTGGCAATACCCAGCCCTAGGATTGCTCCCTCCATCCAGTAGGGTACCATGCTGATGCCTGTGATATAGATCCCCCCTGTCCCTGTGGGGAGGGGAGGGCTCTCCACGTCTCCCTCAGCCTCTGAAGCACAGGTCATGTGCATCTCATGGGACCTGCCTTTACCATTCAACACACACGAGGTAACAAAAGGATTAGCACAAGTACAGATTGGGGCCCGCTCACGCGTTCTCCTCAGGCTCCAGGCTCCTCCTCACGAGATACGCCTCAAAGCCCCGACTTGTGTGACTGTAGTCCTGATGTGTTTCTTCTCTTGATTTTATTCATTATCGTGTTAAATGTTAGCACATTATGGTGTTGTGGAGTGTCATTTAAGCCCCTTGATTTACTACAGAGTTAAGTTGTTTGGGGGTCTTTTTAGAAACCATTTGCCACAGAAGCCCATTGGCTGAGCGTGTACAGACCAGACATGTGGTTTCACCGTCTTTCTGCCAAAGGCCTGGTTATTTACCGATTTTTAGGCTTCATTGCGGAGCTGACCTAAATGATGTCCTGCCGGGCTTGACGCTAGAACCTTTTGAGTCTGATGCTGGGCCAACATTCCTGTCTAAATGAACACAGAAAACACATCGGGCCTCTTCCATGTGGTCCTTCTGTTTCGAGGGATTAGGCTGCCGCGTTTGTTACAAGGCCGAACGTGTCTGTTGGTTGAGGTTATATCAACCAACAGATATAACCTCAACCAGTCACTCACTCGATTCCTAAAACAGGCCTGCAGGGTAGACTGACATTACGAAGTCGACCTTCAGACCCATAGAACCTGAAGGACCACAACAAACTTTTTCTGGGATTTAATTCCTTCATAGTTTCTTAACATTTGCTTTGTTTGAGCACAAAACCAAATTATTTAATTTTGTGTTTGTAAGTTTCCACTCTCTACTTCTACACCACCTTTTTTTTGCCTTCTCAAATAATGAGCCTTACAAAGTGTACTTTAAATCTGAACAAAGGGATGTTCAGAGAGAAGAACAGCTGAGTTATCAACACACCCTTCTATTCATACTAATTCATAGTATAATAACATCCTTCCTCATTGTTGGAAATGAGGAAAGACCTGAAATATGCAGCAGCTCCTGCAACAGAACATATTAAAAGCTAGTAAATACTTTCTTTAAAATTACAGATTGGCATAGTTACGTTTTTCTGTAAGTGTGATCATAGTTTCCCTATCCAAAGTCCAGAAAGGCGTAAAGAATGTGTTCAGTCATGGTTTTCTCTCTGTTTTTCCACTCCAGGTATTTCAACCTACGGATGAAACGGGACACAAAGTTATTTTCTCCAGACGTCGTCATAGAAGTTTCCGGGGTGGAGGAGCCAGTGGATACGTCTCACATTTACACCGGAGAAATATTTGGTAAGACCAGCAAATCCCTCTAGAACATTCTTGGGTTAGTAAAGTAAATGTCGATGGAAATTCCAATGAAACCTCATATGTGGAGTGGAGTCCTCATTTTGGTAACTTTTTTAAGTATAACCCATGATTTCAAGGAGCAACGTGTAAGATATGAGTTTAAGACATTCAAAAATGAACTACAATTATCAACAGTTTGTAAGGAAATAAAAGTTTTGAGATAAAAAAAAAAACGTTTTATGTATTGTGTACGTATCATGTATGATGTGTCATGTTGCAGTGAGTTTACCTAAAGGGAAACTTGCGAATAACGGCTGCAGCTTTCCTACCCAATACAGTTAAGGTCTAAGGTCTGTTAAGGTCTAAGTTAGCCATTTGTTGATATCCGGTTCAAAGTAGTGGGAACACAAAAGGGTTGAACACCACAACTTTCTTGTAGTATGCTGCCCCCTATTTGTTCGGAGTGTGGAAGTGCACCTTTAAAACCCAAAACGTGGGATCCTCTTCCCTCCCTCGTCTCACATTCCCCTCCGCTGTGTTCAGGGGAGAAGGGGACACTGACCCACGGGTCGGTGGTCAACGGTCGCTTCGAGGGCTTCATCAAGACCCAGCAGGGCGTGTTCTACGTGGAGCCCACGGAACGCTACCTCAAACGCCAGGACGCAGCCTTCCACTCCGTCATCTACCATGAAGACGATATCCGTGAGTCTGCCTCACAGCAACGTCTACATTATACTCTATGGGAAAGCTATTGACTTTAAAGGAACCTGCAAAATATAACATTTCCCCTAATATCTTTGTTCATAGATTATGTATCTGGGTCTAAACTGCTTGCCAAGAATACTTCCATGCAGTTGTGTCTGTGTTCATTTATTTAAAGGGTTGAAGCCGAGCGTCATTCTCAGCGTACTTGACCATTCTTGTCGCGACGTATACATTTAGCTTTTAAAAGCAGATTTAAAATGTTCTTTACAAGATAACATTGAGAAGACGGACTAGAATAAACCAAAAGTATGCTGACTGCTAAACCAGGGGAGGATGGAGGCAGCAGTATAAAGCACCTCAGTGAAAGCTGTTTTATGACAGTGATCCAGTAGAGTGGCGTCGGACTGGGGTGCCCCACTCTCCTCTGGCAGCGCCCTACAGAGGACGCCCGGTCTCCTTAGCTCTGGGACTCTGGGACGAGGAGGGTGAGGGGATGGTGGATCTGGGAGGGGATGGAGGGTTGGTTTAGAGACGTCGAGGGAGCTTGCACATGCCTAGCTTGACTCAAGTGATTCAGGACCCTCACGCAGACGGGAAGCCAGGGTAGAGATGCCTCGATCATTGTTTTTAATTGCTTGCTACAAGGCGGCCTGGGCAGCCCTCTGCACGGAGCGGGGGAACGGCTGTGGTCAGCGAAACGGGGGCTGAGGCTCGGGATTGGATTCATGTAATGTGGTCTGAGGGGGGGGGGGGGGGGAGCCCCTCGTATGATGGGCTCCTCGGACAGGACGCTGGAGAACAGAACAGTACCGGATGGAGAGGAGAGCTGAAGGAAGGAGGAGACACGCTTACAGCACGGGGGAAACGAGGAGAAATTAAAGTTGAGGAGTGGATGGACACAAGGATGAGGGAAGATTATAAAATACAGAAATAAACAACACAATGGATTTATTTATTATTCATGAGCACATCCATGTGATCATAAATAAAATCTAAATAACTACATTTAGATTTAGAATGATTAATAAAACTAAATAACAGCAGATGACGGCTAACTAACAAATTCATGATGCACTTGTGCTACGGGCATCATGGAACGCTTTGAACAGTCTAACAGATGTTACTGTACAAACAACAAATAACTGCTTTGCCTAAGACTGGACCTGGTTTGGAGGTATGACCGTCGATGATGGGGGATGCAGATGATCTGTACGGTGCATCAAACACTAGACTCAAAGAAACATAACTTTTAATCCCCTCTACTCCTCTTGGATCATCAGAAGTTTGACCACATGCTGAGAAGAATCTCTGAATGTGTTGCCTGCTGGTCCTATCGCCCCAACTAGCTGAGCGAGTTCACTCAACAGAGACTGGCACCAGCCACAACTTGTGCTCTGTGTGTGATCTCCTCCGTCGGGCCACAGAAACCAAAGCATACAGAGACAGAAGGGGGAACTTTCTACTGTGTTCATATCGTATTCCACTGGCTTTTGATGGATGTTAGTGGAAGAGAACCGATTGAGGATATATTTAAGAAACGCTTGTTTCTAAACACCTTTATCCCGGTCCGGTTTGGTGAAGGCCCGGTGATTTGCATATGAATCAGGGGGCAGTTACTCTCTCGGACAAAGAGTGCTTTAACCGTCGACATTGAAAACACAGGAGGTAGTCAGGAGGGAAATGCATTGTTCCCCCCCTGTGTGTGTGTGTGTGTGTGTGTGTGTGTGTGTGTGTGTGTGTGTGTGTGTGTGTGTGTGTGTGTGTGTGTGTGTGTGTGTGTGTGTGTGTGTGTGTGTGTGTGTGTGTGTGTGTGTGTGTGTGTGGTCTGGTGACAAACACGAGGCTTGCTGGGGAGAAGTAGTGACATAATTTATGCTGCTCTGGTCCAGAGTCTCTTGAATATTATTAATAAGTATCTTCTCATGAAGCGTCATAAGAATTGTGGTTAGAAAGGCTCTGGAGTTGGCAGCTGATTGGGTTGGAGTGGCCCTTTACTTTCATTGCTTTGACTTAGGTAGGAAATCCCTTTTAAACAGAATGAATACTGAATGGGACAATTGCTTACTATTACAACTATTTATGTTGAGCAATGTTCATAGTTTCATTTCATCATGCTTTCATTTCTATATATATAATGTATACATAGAAATTAGTATTTTTTTATAAAAATACTTGTGGTCACTTGCAACAGAGAATGTCCATGTATTGTGCATAGCCCTGATTCCAATTACACTAAATAATAGAACAGATGGAAGAAATGAAACGTAAGAGCATGGCAAAACAAATTTAACATGAGCAGTAACTCATGATGCCTATTATGTCAACATTTAAAGATGGATAGAGGCTTGGACTATTCTTACTTTATCATGAAGAATCGTTAAATACTTTATTCATTGTTTATTCATCTCCTCTCCTCTCCTCTTCTCTTCTCCCCTCCTCTCCCGCTCTCCCCTTCTCCTCCTCTCCTCCTCTCCTCTCTCAGAGTACCCCCATAAGTACGGCTCAGAGGGCGGCTGTGCGGACCACTCTGTGTTCGAGAGGATGAGGAGGTACCAGGAGTCGGCCACGGAGCAGCCCGTCCAGGTGGGAGTCTGCACCACACTCAGACCCCCGGTCTCTAGTCTAGACCCCCGGTCTCTGGTCCAGACCCCCTGGTCTCTGGTCCAGACCCCCTGGTCCTGGTCTCTGGTCCGGACCCCCTGGTCCTGGTGTCTGGTCCAGACCCCCTGGTCTCTGGTCCAGACTATAGACGGTTTGTCTTGTATTTGTAAAGTGAGTAGGACCTTAAGTCCTACTCACTTTATAAATAAAGTGGGTTTTATTTTATCACCTTTTAGGTGATCAAATATCTCTCCCTTATCTTACACATCTTTCACATCAATAACGTTTCCTCCAGAGTCCATTGGGGTCAGTGGTTGCTGGTTAAGATTTAACTTCAACCGACCGACTACTACACACACACACACACACACACACACACACACACACACACACACACACACACACACACACACACACACACACACACACACACACACACACTCAACGCTTGCTGTCTGTCCGTCTGTGGCCTTCAGGGCCACTCGGTGCTGGATGAGGAGGACCTTCCTCCTGGTCCCGTCATCCTGAGGAAGAAGAGGGCGGTGGCGGTGGAGAAGAACACCTGCCAGCTCTTCATCCAGACCGACCACCTCTTCACGAAGTACTACGGCTCCACCGAGGCCGTCATCGCCCAGGTACAGACACGCGCCCGACGGCCCATTTGTTGTGATGCTTGTTTGAATCCACAGCGTCCTTTAAAACAGGAGTTTGGTTGTGTTCTTCAGATCTCCAGCCACGTGAAGGCCATCGACTCCATCTACCAGGCCACCGACTTCCTCGGTATCAGAACCATCAGCTTCATGGTCAAAAGAATAAGGGTGAGGTGTGTGTGTGTGTGTGTGTGTGTGTGTGTGTGTGTGTGTGTGTGTGTGTGTGTGTGTGTGTGTGTGTGTGTGTGTGTGTGTGTGTGTGTGTGTGTGTGTGTGTGTGTGTGTGTGTGTGTGTGCCTTTCTTCTTATACCATAGTTTTCCTTCCAAAAGTCATATTTTCCAGTAGAGTGACTCAGGATTGAGTCCAACGCTGAACTACAGCATTGTGAGGCCAGTTTTAATACAAAGACGGAAAGATTTGACCATAAACCCATAAATAATAATACCATAAATAAGATATTTAATAACCAGGCCGCAGAGTGAAACTGATTCAATGACGCTGGTCACTGTTTCCTGTCTGATGAGCGGCTCTATTTCCTGTTTAGATTAACGGGACGACGGAGGAGAAGGATAAGAACAACCCCTTCCGCTTCCCCAACATCGGCGTGGAGAAGTTCCTGGAGCTGAACTCGGAGCAGAAGCACGACGACTACTGCCTTGCCTACGTCTTCAGCGACCGGGACTTTGACGACGGCGTGCTGGGCCTGGCCTGGGTGGGGGCTCCGTCAGGTTGGTCCCGCAGCCACAAAACCACACGCATACACCTGGCATCCAAAACTAGGTGTACTAAGTGGTGTAGACCTCCAGGGTTATTGTGAGTGGAGCTTGCACTTTAATTCAGTGTCTAAAACCGCGGCACAACAATGAAGCAACAGCCATCCAGTGGTCAACGCAGGAGACATCCTGAAAGGCTAAATCATTAGGATGAGTTCTGTTGAGCTACTGCCAAAAGGTTATGAAAGAGTAATGGACGACCGGCAGAGGTCGAGCCACCAGAACAGCACCGGCGTCATGTTGCTCTGGACGGATGGAAAGATGGAAGGATGCACAGTGAGAGGCTCCAGCAGTCCCACATTATGTGAAGTGCTCTATCTGTGTTTGTGCCCCGCCCCCTTTAATCACTAGACTAGCGTCTAGCGTCTCTCCTAGACACACTTAGGCTATTTCTTGAGGACCGATAAAGAGCTGAAGCACTACTTTAGCTCCCAGAAACCGATGGAGGAATACTCACTGAACGATGTTCCGTAGTAATGTCTCGGAGGCCTTTCTCCCCTCTTCCTGTTCCAGGCCAAGTGGTTAACTAATCGCGCAATTAAAAAATTAAGGAATTTAATACAACATAATCATATAATATGCAAGCTGATCTCAACATTTTTTTCTTCAATTGAGGTTGCATATTACCAAGCACAAACTTAATTGCTCCTCAAAGACTGTTGTTTGCTTCAGCGTGCCTCATGGTGATCCACCAAGCCTATAGAGAGAAACAGATCAACATGTGCCCCCTTTCCACCGACTGTACCAGCTCAACTCGCCTCCACTCGGCCCGCCTTTTGTTGCGTTTCGATCGCCAAAATGAGGTACCTGGTACCTGATACCTTTTTAGTCTCATCTCCATCCAGGTTCCAAGAGAGTTGATCTGATACAGATGCTGATCTGACCTGAACAGGCTCCTGGCCACTGATTGGCCAGAGTGACACCACTGGACACATAATGATGGGCGCGACGTCCGAGCTTGATACCTGACACCTGGCATCTTTAAATACTAGCATCAGCGTTCAGTCAACAATAGTGATTGATTATTCAACACCGCAGGATCAGCGTGCAAGAACACGCCGTGGACCGTGACAGAGGTGGAGACGCTCCTGTGTGTAGCCCTGTCTGTTTGTGTCGCGTGGATAGTGTCACTGCAGTCTCGTGCATGCGTGCTATGATGACCCGCCCACGTTGAAGAGGTACTTTCTAGATGGAAACACGACGTGCCTGGAACCAAACCAAGTCGTGCCACGTCATGGCGAGTTGAGCGTGTACCGTCGGTGGAGAAGGAGCACTAGTGTCCTAGTTGATGCATCTTAACACCTGCTACCATCAGGGTAGTTCTAGGGATCAGTACGTTGTGGATGTTATTGTGGAGGATGTTGTTGACTCACGGAGGAGTGATGTCTTCCGCCCCCTGCTGGAGGGAGGGCAGCGTTGGACTTTTAGACGTCTTGTTTTCTGTTTCTTTTCTTGGAATCTGTTTCTTTTCTCTGTAATAAAATAGTCACGCACAGTTTAGGAGGACCTGCCCTCTCTGCTTTCACCATCTGCAAGTTCTTTTTATTGATTGATCTATCTACATCATGAAGGAACAATGTATTCGCATATAATTGACGTCCTTGCACTTAAAAATAGTACTTAGCATTGTCTAGCCTCTTATCCTAGCTTTCTTTGCTGTATACATGGTATGGGTTAACCTAGTGATTGTTAGTGCTTGGCACTTGGTTCTTTGAACATCCTTACTGTACCGACAGCGACGTATTGTTGTTTCTCTTTCTTCTGACAAATGTCCTGGTTGTAAGTCGCTCTGATAAACACCCTGAATGCAAATGTAAACGCATATCATTTGAGCTCTGGATTCTCTTCTACTTCCAGGAAGTTCCGGGGGCATCTGTGAGAAGAGCAAGCTGTACTCGGACGGGAAGTGGAAGTCCCTGAACACGGGCATCATCACGGTGCAGAACTACGGCTCCCATGTGCCGCCCAAAGTCTCCCACATCACCTTCGCCCACGAGGTCGGCCACAACTTCGGCTCTCCGGTGAGTACCTCAGGACCCCCCCCCCCCCCCCCCCCCCCCCCCCCTCTCATGCCCCCCCTCCCGCATACGGCCCGTAGCGTCCCCTAAAACACCAGGGCCCCTCCGATGTCCCGGTGTCGGAGACATAACCTCCTGACGCTGACCCCCCCCCCTCAGCACGACTCGGGGACGGAGTGCACCCCGGGGGAGTCCAAGGTGCAGACGCAGAAGGAGCAGGGGAACTACATCATGTACGCCCGCGCCACCTCGGGGGACAAGAGGAACAACAACAAGTTCTCCGTCTGCAGCATCCGCAACATCAGCAGGGTGCTGGAGAAGAAGAGGGGCGACTGCTTCGTCGGTACGTACCTGTGGGTGGGTGGGTGGGTGGGTGTAGGTGTGCATTTGGAGGCATATGCGTGCCTTTTAGGACTGGTGCGGGCTTTTAGGAGCGTGTGCGTGTCTTTATGAGCATGTATGTGTCTTAAGAAGCGTCTGCATGTCTTAAGGAGCGTGTGTGTGTCTTTATGAGCGTGTGTGTGTCTTTGTGAGCGTGTGCGTTTTTATTTTTTGCGTGCATTTATGTGTGTTGCGTTTGGCTAAGAGTGAGAGTCTGGCGATGTTTGCGTAGCCCCAGTCCAGCTCACCCCACTGGCTGTGTTCTGCTGCAGAGTCGGGCCAGCCCATCTGTGGTAACGGCATCGTGGAGGAGGGCGAGCAGTGCGACTGCGGCTACAGCGACCAGTGCCACGACACCTGCTGCTACGACGCCAACCAGGACACCAGCATCAAGTGCAAGCTGAAGCCCGGCAGCATCTGCAGGTGAGGGAGACGCGACTCCTGCATTTTAAGCAGTAGTGGAGGAATTGCCGACACTGGTATCGGAACAACTCTACTGATAGTACTCCAATGCCTGAGGTGTGATGTTTCGGCCCGGTGAGCTGACGGCTGAGCGGTTGTGTCCCCCCCCCCCTAGCCCGAGCCAGGGCCCGTGCTGCCGAACCGAGTGCACCTATAAGGTCAACAGCGAGATGTGCCGGATGGAGTCGGAGTGCGCGCAGGAAGGGAAGTGCAACGGCCTGTCCCCACGGTGCCCGGCCTCGGAGCCCAAGAAGAACCTGACCACCTGCCACTCGGACACACAAGTCTGCCTCAACGGGGTGCGTAGAGACGCCCGCCGGGGCCAGTGCACCGCACGGAGAGTCACGAGGGGGTCACATTGTGGTGGTGGGATTTGATCCCGGTTCAAAGAACGGTAGGGTACGGTCTAAATGCGGACTGAAGCTGTCCTCGATGGGTTGAACTCAGGTAAGGGGGGGGGGGGGTTGTTCAGGAGAGTGAAAGCCTGCAAAGCATTACAGTCCGTCTGAGTCGACCGGCGATTGATGCTGGGCGGTGACTCAAACAGGTTCCTGTTTCCTTTTCAATGGTCAAAGCGTTACACAAACGTTCCACCCGACCCTGGCTCTGATGGCCGTGCCTCCTCCCCAGGGCTGCTCCGGGTCCATCTGTCAGAAGCACCACCTGGAGGTGTGCACCTGCGCCAGCGAGGAGGGCAAGGACGAGGCCGTGGAGATGTGCCACGTCTGCTGCATGGAGAAAGGTGAGCGGCCCTCAGGGGCCTCCGCCGCGTCTGAGCAGCTCTGTCCAGCACAGGGTCGCCAGCGAATATAGAGAGCCGGTGGTCTGGTGACCAGAAGGGGGCGCTAGTTCAATCCCCGTCTCCTCCTGGCCGAGTGTCGTGGTGTCCCTGAGCGAGACGCCTCACCCTCACTCTCTCCCTCTCCCTCTCCCTCTCCCTCTCCCTCTACCTCTACCTCTACCTCTCCCTCTACCTCTCCCTCTACCTCCCCCTCCCCCTCTCCCTCTACCTCCCCCTCCCAGGTAAACCGAACACCTGCAGCAGCACGGGCTCTGAGCGCTGGATGCAGTTCTTCCAGCAGACGGTGATCACGCTGCAGCCGGGCTCGCCCTGCAACGAGTTCCGGGGCTACTGCGACGTGTTCATGAAGTGCCGCCTGGTGGACGCCGACGGCCCGCTGGCCCGGCTCAAGAAGGCCATCTTCAACCCTGAGCTCTACGAGAACATCGCCGAGTGGATCGTGGTGAGCCAGAGGGGAGACCGGGGCGTCACCGGGGATCCTAACGCGTGCAGTGTTGGGGCTGGGACCCTCTCCGTGATGTCCTCGGTCCGAAATACTGGAGCTGTGCGCTACCGACCAGTATTGGGTTGGCTAATAAACATATGTCACGGCAACCTCCTACGCAATCAGTATGTTGGAGGTGTAAGGCTATTGGGGCTGTCCATACTGCAGCTACTAGCTCGTCTGAGGTGCATCATGGGACATGTAGTCACTGGCGAAACACGGATGTCAAATATGTGAATCCACAGAAGCCTGTTCCATTTGAGCGGCCTATAGGATTTGCAGTGATCTGGTGTGTGTGTGTGTGTGTGTGTGTGTGTGTGTGTGTGTGTGTGTGTGTGTGTGTGTGTGTGTGTGTGTGTGTGTGTTACAGGCCTACTGGTGGGCTGTGCTCCTGATGGGTATCGCTCTCATTATGCTCATGGCCGGCTTCATCAAGATCTGCAGCGTCCACACGCCCAGCAGCAACCCCAAGCTACCGCCCCCCAAACCTCTGCCAGGTGCAGGTAACACTCGCGCCCGGACCGTACACACTTCAGGGGGTGCCTGGAGGGAACGCGCATCATTGGGTGGTAAAGTGGGGGTCGTCTGGGTTTTACCAAGTGCAGTTTGTTCACTAGCTGGCGTCACGAAAAACTGCAACATGTTGATAAAAAGAAAATGGTTGACCCGAGGTCATTTGATTGACCCCACGGTGACCAAAGCGCTACGGAAGTCGTTGTTGTGTGAGGCGTGCTTTTACACTTCGTGCTGCGTTCCCTGCGTCTTGCCACTATCCACAAAAGATGTTTCTGTCCGTCTAGGAACGTTAAATCGGAGGAGGCGTGCCAACCAGCAGCGGCAGCCGGGGCCCCCCAGAGAGAACTACCAGATGGCCCCCATGAGGTCCTGAGGGGCCCAGCCAGCCGCCTTGGTCCTCCTCAGTGCCTCCGAGGGAGCACTTCAGTCCAAAGAGTTCACCCACACACAGACTACCGCAGGACTATGACCTGTTCTCCAGGCCGGTTCAACAGGAGGAGGCGCCGCCTTCGGGACCGCCTCCCCCAGCCCCCCTTTCGCTCGGCGCGCCCCCGCCTCCCTCGTCTCTTTAACCCGGAGGTGGTAACGCCGGAGAGGAGCCCTGCATCCAGGGGTATCTCCGTCTCCTCCTGGGAGCAGTGAAGCCTCTCTCCCCCTCGTATTGCACACTACTGTCTCCTTCTTCTTCTTCTTCTTTCTAGCCTGAATTCTGCCACAGTCAGCATGATAACTGCTTCCTGGGTTTTGGCCGCCAATCAACAAGACATTGCATACAAAAAAGATTTATAGAGAACTATTTTGCCAATTTGACATGATTGTACACCGCAAGCTGAGAATTGTACCTTCGTAGCTCCAACGCCGATAGTCTTTCTTTGTGCAGATAATACCGATTCGTGTTTTTTTCTCGTACGGAAGGCATTTCTCTGCTGTTTAGTGAAGATCATTTACTGTTCACCTTCTCAGGATTAAAAAGCAAAAACAGCGTAAGCATGAGAGTAGGGGGAGCTGCATGTGGGACGTCCCGGGCAGAGAGTCACCCTGGGAGACTGGCAGACAGTCTTCCAGGGCCGACTCCCGACCTTCTTCTGCTAAGGATCGTATACTCTGGATGCTCTGGGAGGGGGGGGGGGGGGGGGTGTTTTACTGGGTTTAGTCTGTGTGTTCGTTGGGGGGTTGGGACAACTGAATCTAGCAGAAACAGAATATTAAAGTCACTAGACCTGAGTTCAGAATTGCGGAGCAGCGATTGTATATCTTAACTTGTGTCTGGGTGCGATGTGTCTACGATCGGTGTCATGCAGCAATGTTTACAGTAAGGCCATGCTTAGATTGACAAAAAAAGGCTTTCTTTCCTTTTGCTTGATTGTAATACAACTACCTTCCCTTGAGGCTCTCCTGAGTCCTCTGAAGACCACTTGCCCTCCTGTCCTCTAAGGAGGCTGGGGTTCATGAGACCGAATGGCCAAACTGTTATTGGTGCTATTCTTTGCTATGCTTTTCTTGGATAAGAGTTTTAAATATTTTCTACTCTATATGCGACTATTTAAGTTTGGGCCGCTTGCTATACGATTTTCCCATTCTGTTGATTTTCTTTCCCTGAGATAGTAAAATATTGCACTGAAATATGAGATGTAAATTGAGTATTCAAGATCAAATCAGCTCCGCGCGCCTGTCTGGTTTTAATGTCTGCTGTTCTAAGTTTGAACAAGTTTCATTCTAAATTCTGTTCTTTTTATTCTGCCTGTCAATTTCATCAGTTTTTCCTTTTTTAAGTTTTGTGCATACAGGTACATCGCATGCTTGCATAATTGCATGTACTTGTCACACATTCATTAAATATACTTGGTGAAAATTGAACTAATGGGCTTTTGCTATTTCCCGAATGTCTTCCCTTGCTATTCACCATTTTTAATTCTTCATTAGACTCATTTATAATTGTTGGACAGGCCTCTTCAGTCCATACCCAGATTTGAGGTGAGCCTTAATACAGAGCATTAATTTAATAAATGAATATCAACCAATGACTTGCATTGTTATGCATCTGCCCCGACCTTGCTGCCCTGCCATTAGGCAAGGCATGAGAATGTGTTTTGGGTGAAGGTTGAAACATGGATGTAAACACAGTCATGTATGGACCTGTTGAACATTGAGAATTAAACAGAATAGTAAACACAAGTGCGCGTGTTTTACTGTTATGTTGGTGTCGGGAGAAATCACACTAAATATCACCATATAAATCACATTCAACGACCTATGCAGTGGTAAAGGTAATCAGCCCCAGAAATAATACAGCTGTAAAAAAAACATTTTAAAGAGTTTAAGTCTCAAGCAGACATCCAGTAATACAGTCTGATGTGATGCCATCAGATCTGCGTGGTATCTCTAGTCTGTTCCGTCGAAATAAGGCGTTTCTGTCCGATGAGGTGTTTTAATTTTTAAGGTAATTTTTAATTTTTAATACGTTTTTTTCTCGGTTGTCTTATTCGTTGTGTAAACATGAGACAAAATGATTTGTGGTTGAGGTTTATTTATTTGAAACAATCGTATTTGTTAATAAGCTCTCATCAAAATGTGTAAAATGGTATCTCTAAAGGGCCTTTATAAAACCACCAGGTGTGAGTGTGATTAGCCATTACAAGTCGTTTTAAAGTCTGCTTCTTTCTGTGTTTTAGTGACATCACGAGTGCGCCACCTAGATGTACGCCGGATAGATCAGTCTACCAGCCTACCCAGTGGATTGTAGCCAATGTTGCTGATCTATCGATCATACATCGAGTTGATCACTTCCACCTGGTGGTATAATAAAGGCCGTTTAGCATCGTTGCAGGTGTGACGCTGTTTCCTTCTCCCAGCTGTGGATGAGGGCCGTTCTAGGCCAAATTATGCTTCTTTCTCCGTTGTTTTTGGTGATTTTCTTGGCATCTGACAAACAGTTTCTCTTCTGACGCTTGAAAATGCTGCCCGTCTTCTGTCGCCGGGCAGAAAGATGTCCTGAAGTGACAAAAAACAGAAATTTAGGCCAATCAATCTAGCTGATATTACAGATATGTCAGTTACAGGTACTAACATTTTCCACTAGGTGGCAGTAGAAACAAGCACGCATCATAACTGTTATAGTCGGCATGTTGTTAACAAGAATACTGTGAAAGCACTGGGGAATATCTTGTTAGGTTTTTATTTAATCATTCATATGTCAGAATGTCTTGTCCCATTGCACGTAGGCTCAGAATAACCAGACAAAAAGTTAGAGAAGCATATACACACAGAGGTAAACAATGATCATCATTACTGCTGTTAGGATGTTATGACATCTATTCTCCCCGTACCTCTTCTGCGTCTCCCCCACTTTGACGGAGATCCGGCCCACGCTGAGCTGTGGGGGTGCGGCCATGTTGCCCCAGGGCAGGATGGTGTGCATGCGGGTCCACACGCTCTTCCACAGAGCGGTGCTCTGCCACTGGACTCTGAGCATCATCAGGTCTCCGATGTCGCGCTCCAGGGTGATCAGGAAGGCGTAGGTCCGGTTACCAGAGACCTCCTCCTCGCTGGGAAAGCATTAAAGAATTAGTTTAGATCAATGCTAATCAGAATAGACCTACTGTGTCTAGGAGAGAGGCCCAAAGCCTTGGTTCGTTGTGGATTACTTAAACCAAGGCTAAGAGCAAATCAAACTAAAAACAAACATGATGGAAGCATATACAGTGAGCCAAGCCAAAGATTACATAGTGGAGAAAAGAGTTTTCCAACGTGATGTTCTCCGCTGAATTATTGATCCTCTCCTCTCCATTTATAGTTCTGTTATCCCGACGCACTGTTTCCACGCGTGTTCTTTTATTCAAGAGATGGTTGTTCAGCCTCCAGTTGCGTAACATCCAGGGCAGAGTACAGTAGCGCACGGTGAAGTTCAGCCGAGCGAACCGTGCGTAATAACGCAGGAGTGTCGCGGCGCGTCGACTCACAACTGGATGGGGAGCTCCCCGATCTCCTCGTTGGTCCCTGTCAGGGCGATGATGAGCGACGGCCTCATTCCCTTCAGATGGTTGGTGAACTGCACCTTGAACTGGTAGTGGTAGACTGCAGAGGGAGAAGGAGACGGAGAGGTCATTGTTAAGATGAAGCACTTACAAGGTCAAAGCTGCCTTTTGACTCATTCAAAAACGTTACCGTTGCCATACAGGTCTAAACTGTTCCTCAAATATGTTTTCGATACAGTATCGAAAATTCCTCAGATACTGCATGAAATGCGTTATCGAGCATCAGCGAGTACGCAAGTTTATGCACCGATCCAATACCATCACGTGACATTTACTACACAGACAAAGAACATCACAAACTGGTAGAAGGTGGAAAGTTGGAATGGGTCATCTCCGACCTACGTGCGTTGAACAGATTATAGAGTGCTGCCATGGTAAGAGAACCCTTCAATAAGAAAAAGTGGTATTCGTAGTTACAATGCTAGATGCTGTATCGGTATTATATATACTCGTTATCGCCGATACCGATACTGAGTAAAGTTCAGGAATCTGAATCGGTATCGGAAAGGGAAGAATGTTATCTGAACATCTCTTGTCTTGGGCTAAGTGAGGAGGAACCACATCATCCATGGAACGAACAGTATCATGAGGTCGGCGAGCGTTACGTTTGTAGGGCATGCGGGCGCGCGTCTTGAGGAACAGCTTCTTCCCGACGGTGCCGCCGTGGCCGTGGTGCGCGTGGTAGCCCAGCCGGGGGCAGCGGCGCCGGCGGCAGTCCAGGCACAGGCCCCGCTCGAAGGCGTCCTGGTCCCTGCACACGTAGGCCACGCTCTGCCGGTCGCGGTGCAGGACGGAGTCGATCAGCAGGTGCACCGAGCGCTCGTGGGCGCACTTCACCGTCTGCTCGAACCCTGAGGACGAACGGACGGAGCCGTTAGTGGACACGGCAGAGTCAGGGCTGGGAGTAAACATCGATACAGCGATATAGCGTCCCCTTTCTTTGTGCGATATCTGAATCGATTAAAAACAGTTCGCTCTGAACAGATTTCCCTGTCCCTCAAGGTGCCGCTCAACAAGTGAATGAATGCAACTTGAACGGAAGTTAACTAGCCAAAGACGATCAACTAAAAAGCTCAGATTGGACCATGAAAAAAGACAGAAATCACCCTCTGGTTACCATCCCTACTTCAGAATGGAAGACTTAAGATTCTACAGATTAACACGAGGGCACCAATGTGTTATAATGTTGGTCACAACACATCTTTTCTCAACACTTGCCTGAGAAATTACCATTTAACAATAATAATAATGTTCATAGTCGGATCAGCGGATTAGTTTTGGATTGACTTCATTCACAAACACGCATCGCTGAATGCAGTTTGCAGCCCTGTGTCAGGTCAGATACTGAACTGCCTTCATAATAGACAGAAAGCCGCCTTTGCGTTAAATAAATCAGTGACAATGAATAGATAAAGCCTTGCTTGTAGCCCGCAGGCAGAATTGGAGTTCCTTGAGTCCTATCATCTTTAACCGGCTCCTCGCGTGATGCCTTCCAGAAAGGATCCTGATTGAGATGTGCATCAAAGCCTGGCCAAGCGAGGGAATCCACTGAACAAAAGACCTTCAGTGGGCAACATATATATATTTGAACCTGCATGAAATTTGCAAATGTTAATAACGTATTTGTTTTATTTGTAACCGTCATTATGGAAACAATAGATCTAGTATCTATAGTGTCTATCTAGTGACGGGCTCGTTGGTGAATCTTATCAAATGTTCTCCCTAGCTTTCTCCCTTTTCAACATCCACTAAAATAACCATTGGTTAGTAAATAAATGTTGTTTCTAGGACTTCAAACAACGGTCTCATGAAGGCATGAAACCATAAGGGTTTATATTGCTTTGGGTTTAGTGTTAAGAATAGAATGTATTGAAATATGCTGATCTACGAAAATAATGGTTGTCTTGAGTTGTTTCAATTTGAACCTCAATACCAAACACGAAGCTGTAAAGAAGCGTAGCACAACGGTTATATCTGATACTTCCCATTAGAAAGTATCAAATATAACCATGTTGTATTCCCTGTCCCCCCCCCCAGCAGGTGGCGCTGTGGTGGCCCTCACCGTGCAGGCCGTACTCGGTGATGTGGTGGTAGATGTTGTGGAGGTCGCAGCCCGGCTGGAAGGTGCCCCCGTTGGGGTAGAAGTCCTGGTGGGCGACCGGCTGCTTGATGCCCACGCTCAGACCCATGCGCTCCTGGGTGAACGTGTGGATGGCGTCCACGAAGTCCGCGTCGTCGGGGGACAGCCGGTCCACCGGGGACATGCCCTCGAACAGGGGCCCCGCGGGGTCCAGGCCTGGGGACGGACGCGGGCAGGGGGGTCGGCGTGCTCAGTACTCGTTTATGTGCGAAAAAAGTGCAAAATAAGGAGAAAAAATGATGTTTACAGGAGTGGGGGGTCAGCCGTGACAAGCCATTTGAAAATCTGCCTTTTTCTGGGCCCTAGTGACGTCACAAGTGGGCGTGTCCACCTAGATATACGCTGGATAGATCAGTCTACCAGCGTACCCAGTGGATTGTGGCAGATGTTGCTGATCTATCCATGATACATCTAGGTGGACACGCCCACTAGTGATGTCACTGGGGCACAGGGAAGGGGAGATTTTCAGATGGCTTGTAACGGCTGATCGCACGCACTCTTTTTGTGTCGTGTGTTTGTGTCTCTTCTGGTATTCGTGCTTCCAGCCTCACCGGTAATTCTTCCGAGTTTCTCCGAGCCCCTGAAATAGCTCCCAGCGAATCCAGAGATGTGTGCTCCAAGGCTGTAGCCAATCAGATGGACTCGCTTCGGGGAGAGCTTGTAGTGGTCCTGATTTGGGGGGGGGGGGGCATGGAGTATTGATTGGCTACTTGGTTATGAAGACACAATAGTTAAAGTGGATCATTTGAGGTGATTTGAGAGTTGTATAGTGAGAGCGCAGAGTGTTGTTGCTTTACAGTAACATGTGGTTGACGGGCTCGATTCCTAGAAAGCATCATAGAGAGACGCCCTGTTGTTCAGAAACTAGCCGGGAGCGGTCTGAAGTCTAAACTGTCTCGTCTCATATATTAACCCTCTCATTGTGTCTTATATTAACCCTCTCATTGTGTCTTATATTAACCCTCTTATTGTGTCTGGTCAAATCTGAGGAGTGTCTTTTCAGGTTTCCATTACGTGCTACATAGAGCGGGAACATGGGAACCTGGAACATACCACCGGTTGTCATGGTTCCATAGTGGGCCCTACGATATGGGGCCATGCCCCCTTGGAACAGAGGAACGACCCTGTCTGCACACACACACCTGGAGGTTCACACGATTGTGAAACAGACTCACGTACCAGGCGAGGCGTACTGGCCACCGGAGAAAGATAGATCATCAAAAAGGATTTCTCCAGGTTGCTCTATATCTTTGCTCTGATAACGAACCGATACTGTAAACACGCTGTCTGGGTTTGGTCATATAAGCCAGGTTCAGTAACCATCAGGTTCAGTAGCTTGAAACCCTAATCCATGCCATCATTTGGACTTAATCCTTTGTCATTTACATCTCCAAAGTAACACTTTGGCCAGAGCAAACCAGGGCAGGCACACCCATTGTTTAGACACTGAACTGTGGACTGGTTCATTGACATTCAAAGATTCTTCGAAGTCTCAAAAGGGTGACACAGGGTGACACAGGGTGACAACCGTGTGGAAGATCATTTCAGTGTGACTCGCTCCCCTGTTCTGTTGGCCTTGATTCTCTTCCCCTCGGCCAGTTGGCAAGTGAGCAACAAGCAACAAAGCACTCTCCCTATAGACATGGTGTCAAAAACTAGCCGGGATCGGTCTGCGGTCTAAACCGTCTCGTCCAAACACAGACTCTAACAGCGCTTCACTCTCACTAAAACTGGTGGTGGTGAGTGAGGTCCCCCCCTTCAATGTAAAGCGTCTTTGAGTGTCTAGGAAAAAGCGCTATATAAATTCAATGCATTATTATTATTATTCATTATTAAAAGCTGCGGAAGGCTCCGGCTAATTCTGACCAATGGTGAATGGACTGCATTAACGTCGCGCTTTTCTAATCAGTGGCCACTCAAAGCGTTTTACAATACTGCCTAACCGCTGGCCATAAACCGCTGTACCTCCTGGGCCTCATGCCGCCCATGCCACCATAACTCAACGAGCCCTTTAGTCGCCGGCTCTTTAACCCCGAGGTTAAAGGGGTCCAGCGCTGACCGTCTCTCGAGGACCATCACCGACCTGTAGCCAGCGCAGCAGAGTCGCCACGTCCTTCCCCACGGCCCGGGTGTTCTGCACGGCGATGGGGTAGTGCTGGTGGGCCAGCCGCAGCCAGTCGGTGACCACCACGTTCACCTCCGCCAGGCTCTGCTCCAGGCCGGAGGCCAGCCGCAGCACCCAGCTCTCCATCATACCGTCCAGCTGGAAGAGGGGGGGGCGGAACCAACACAGAATCATTTACCACCCAAAAATATGATTATAGCAAATAAAAACTGAATATGTCGTTATTTCACAGCTGATATCTATGATGAAATAAAATAAATATATATAAACAATTTAGACAATCATGGGTCCCCGGAAGGTTGCTAGTTCGATCCCCGGCTCCTCCTAGCCGAGTGTCGAGGTGTCCCTGAGCGAGACGCCTCACCCTGACTGCTCCTGACGAGCTGGCTGTCGCCCTGCGGGGCTGACTCCGCCGTCGGTGTGTGAATGTGTGCATGAACGGGTGAATGTGAGGCAGTGTTGTGAAGGCTTTGAGTGGCCAGTGCGTAGGAAAGCGCTGTATGAATGCAGTGGGTGGGGGACGTCGACGACTAAGCGACAGGTGAAGGCGGTCCTTACCGACCAGCCGGGGCTGATGAGGATGAGGCCGTGGCTGCTGTTGAAGCCGGGACACGAGGGTCCCCCCGCCTGGAAGGGGTCCAGGGTGCACCAGTCCTCCATGCGGCCCCCCGGGGAGTACAGCCTGAACACCGACTGGCCCACATTGGGTCCTGCTGGCGGGGGCGTGGCCGGGTGTGGGCCCCCCAGGTGGTGAAGAGACAACCCTGAAACACAGACATTTTTTATTATATATATAATGTATATATATATATTTAATATAATTAGATTTCCCTGAACATTAAAAACATTACTATTAAATTGTATTTTATTTAGAGTAATAATTTTGCAATTGTATAATTTATTATGCAATGACTATATATATACACTGGAAGCACATGGAAGACAAATACCCACACCCACACACACACTTCGTGTGTGTGTGGGTGTGTCATTGCCCCTACTGCCACACGTTGATGTCAGGTCGTGGCCTCAGGTCATGTGAACCCTACACTTGTCCAAACACATCTTACATAATACTTTGCACAACCTCTACTCATACAGCCTGACTGGAGTCGCGGTCGTAGACCAAAGCAAACATGGCTTCAGTCAGGCCTTTTCTAGCGGAGGAACTGCTCTGATCACCACCAGTAGCGTGTTAAAGGAGACATATTGTACCACCAGGTGTGAGTGTGATTAGCCACACAAGCCATTTCGAAAATCTGCCCCGTATGACATCACTAGTGGGCATGTCCACCTGGAAATGTGCTGGATAGATGAGCAACGTTTACTTCAGTCCACTAGGTAGGCTGGAAGACTGATCTAACCAGCACAGATCTAGGTGGACACGCCCACTCGTGATGTCATATGGGGCAGAATTTCGAAACGGCTTGTATGGCTAATCCCACTCACACCTGGTGGTGTAATATGCCCCCTTTAAGCTCATTGTTCAGCCCAGCTGGTTCTCTGATTCAGCAGACACTTTGAGGAAGTGCCGTTCTGTGGTGAGCGATCTCCAGGCCTCACCGTTCAGTGGACGGAGTAATGAGTAACGCTGGTTAACAAACAACTCCATTTGTTTGGATCTTAAAAGCTCATGGTGATTTATTGAATTGATACAAGCTGTCATTCACTGAAGAAACATGCGAAGAAGTGGGCTGCATTAGCATGGAGCAGTCTACTTTGCGATGTACGATTCACGTGGAACAGTCCACTTTGGGGCAGACCATTTACACAGAGAGTCCACTTTGGGGCAGACCCTCACAGTCTCCAGTCTATGCTGGTCTTGTGTTGACATCTTGTCCTCACCCTTTTATCAGCTCTCAGGAAGTTTAGGACAACGTTAAGCTTACGTTTGTTCCATGGCCAGTTCAACGTTTATCTTAAATCTTTTCCTCATTAACATGTCGTTTAACATGTGGTTTAGGCCTTCAGACCCTTTCTAAAGCCCCCATCACCCCCTGAATACACATCCTCAATAATCACCTCTCTCAGGGAGGGATGTCTGGGTTCCAGCCTCACGTTTTCCTAGTAGCCAGAGTCCGACGGCACCCAGGTCAAAAGTCTGCGTCCAAATAGTAATGTGTCTTATATTAACCCTCTCATTGTGTCTTATATTAACCCTCTTATTGTGTCTTATATTAACCCTCTCATTATGTCTTATATTAACCCTCTCATTGTGTCTTATATTAACCCTCTCATTGTGTCTTATATTAACCCTCTTATTGTGTCTTATATTAACCCTCTCATTATGTCTTATATTAACCCTCTCATTGTGTCTTATATTAACCCTCTCATTGTGTCTTATATTAACCCTCTTATTGTATCTGGTCAAATCTAAGGAGTGTCCTTTTAGGTTTCCATTATGTGCTACATAGAGCGGGAACATGGGAACCTGGCACATACCACCGGTTGTCATGGTTCCATAGTGGGCCCTACGATATGGAGCCATGCCCCCTTGGAACAGAGGAACGACCCTGTCTGCACACACACACCTGGAGGTTCACACGATTGTGAAACAGACTCACGTATCAGGCGAGGCGTACTGGCCACCAGAGAAAGATAGATCATCAAAAAGGATTTCTCCAGGTTGCTCTATATCTTTGCTCTGATAACGAACCGATACTGTAAACACGCTGTCTGGGTTTGATCATATAAGCCAGGTTCAGTAACCATCAGGTTCAGTAGCTTCAGCTCATTTGGACTTAATCCTTTGTCATTTACATCTCCAAAGTAACACTTTGGCTAGAGCAAACCAGGGCAGGCACACCCATTGTTTAGACACCGAACTGTGGACTGGTTCATTGACATTCAAAGGTTCTTCGAAGTCTCAAAAGGGTGACACATGTTGACCGTGTGGAAGATCATTTCAGTGTGACTCGCTCACCTGTTCTGTTGGCCTTGAATCTCTTCCCCTCGGCCAGTTGACAAGTGAGCAACAAGCAACAAAGCACTCTCACTATAGACATGGTGTCAGATTTAACAGAATGGAGGAAATCCCTCAGAGAAAAGGCATGGACCACCGGGCGGTAGCTTCAGCCGCTGGAGGTGTGAGGGTCCTTGAAGGAGAATCCTACAGCACACCTGGAGAGCACATCCTGCTGTCCTCAAACCCGCAGCTGACAAACCAAAGGGTCACATTGGAGAAGTGGTCTGGAGTCAGGAGGCGAGAGCTGATTGGCTCCCTGGTGTCCAGTGTCACTGTACCAACAGATTGTGAAAGAGCATTTATGAGTGCAGGGGGATTCTGGCAGGACTTGCTGACTAACATTGAACTCTGTGATTTGAAATGCTCTGTTTCAAACGGAGCACAAGTTAAATGTTAACTTGTGGTATGAAGTAAGTGCTATTTCTGTATTTTGGCATTTGTCTAAGTGACTTTGACCACACTGCGTGTTTCAGCCATTCAGTCAGTGTAATAGATACTAGAACTTCCCATTGCAATCTTCAATGTTTTATTTTGTGCACACAAAAAGCATTTCTCCCCGTGACACATTTTGTGTAAAAACAAAAGGTAAATTCCTAGAATCCTCACTGCCGTGCAGTGAATGTGTTGATGTGTTCAATGTGTGATGTCGCGTCTGGAGTTTGACAGTTTAGAACAAACACCAAAACAACCTTTGGTTTTCCGAACACGCACAAACACACCGTGTGTTTGTCTTTGTGCGTTTGTTTGTGTGTCCCAGGCAAAGTGTTCCAATGGAAAATAGATGTCGATGCCTTCATTGACAATGTCTTTGATGTCATTCATAGACAACGTAGTCCTCGTACACCCAAGCCAAAACCTGTATGAAGATTCCTGCATGACTATATTATTATATATCATTTATTACCTCTAATGCCCCAGCATTTCTGTCTCACACATGCTATATTTCAATGAGAGATAAGAGAGATTCATTCTGCAATGTGAGTAAATATAGACAGTAAACAGACTTTCTGTGTGTGTGTGAGTGTGTGTGCGAGCGTGTGTGTGTGTGTGTGCCCAGACATTGCGTGCATGTGTGTGCGTGTGTGTTTGTGTGTGTGTGTGTTAAGAGGGTTGGCACATGCATTGATAATGAAATACAACACACGTCAATAGTTGTATAAACATTTATTTCTGGTTATATCTTCACAATGTGGACATGATTACATTCACAGACAAAGGGGTGGTGAGGGTAACTGCTAACGTACGCTATGAATTTAAAGCTTCTTTAGGTACGTTGTGAGACTCAGAGAGAGATCAGCAAAGAGCAGCAGAAGGCAAGGCTTGGAAACAACCCAACAAAACGCCGCTTTCCAAAGGTCCTTGGCCATGGAGAAGTGTTCCACCGCCTCACCTGTTGTGGAGGTGAGACGGAGTCCCTAACCCAAAGGCTGGTCTGAAGGAGCCTGGAGCTGTCTCAGTCCATGTCTGCTCGTACAGAGGCAGGTGCAGTCAACTCAGAACGGATTTCAACTATACTGTAAGATGAAGGAAAGCTAGGCTTCTTCTTCCTAACAACACAAAAATAAAAGCTCTTAAAACATACTTACAGTGAGTGAGAATAGTAAATCAGTTTCTAGTGTATCTTTAAACATGTGTGGATCCCATCGATCCACCCATGCATTGTAACAGTCAATTTAAAAGTATTATTTTAACTGTCCATATTTAAAAACACATCCACCATGCAAACAAATACAAAAACATAATACAGTAGATTATCTTGACTTTGCTTATATAATACTGATCAAATGCAGGAAATCTTTTGTGTCTAATACTTTGACACCAATACAAAGACAAAAGCGTAAATCATAAACACTACAATGCGTCCACTTTGATGGATCTTAAATATATAAAAACAACTAAACTGCTTATCTGCATTGGGGCACCCTTTAATAGAGAAGCAATATATTACAACATCCAAAATATACTGGTTATCAAAAATGTATAATAGTTATTTCACATACTTGGCATTTTGACCCGTTTGTACGATTTATATACTGAATATAGATATACAATAATATATATATTCATCCCACTATGAAGCAACTTGGCAACGCTCCAAGGTGAAGATACTCAGGCAGTTAAACACAGAATACTGAGACGTCCGAGTTCGTTTATCGTGCATCTCAACCCCGCACGGAAAGTAAGAAGCTCAGATTCGTTCAGAAAGAGATAGAAAAGGTCAAGAGGGTATTGATTAAATATCTTTTTAATATAAAGGCTTGATGCGTTTGTATCTAGTCCTGATCGATGCGCTCCGATGATTAGACGGAGCGTCCTCCGGGAGGAACACCAGCCGCCGGCTAACGTCACCGTACCACCGAGGGAGCAACGGGCAGAAGACCCCCGGACGGCGTGCCCTCCGTGGAGGGGGTGAGGGGGGAGGGGGGTGAGGGGTGAGGGGGGAGGGGGGCAGCTCCCCGCGGGGGTCTAGCTCACGGTGATCATCTCGTACTTGTCCTTGGTGCCGGTCTCCTCGGGGGCGTCCGGCTCCGAGTGGTGCAGCTCCACCAGCAGGAAGTAGAGCGAGGCCCCGACCACGCCCCCAACCATGGGGCCCGCCACCGGGACCCACCACCAGCACCCCCCAGCCCTGGGGGTGGAGGGCAGAACCACACACACACACACACACACACACACACACACACACACACACACACACACACACACACACACACACACACACACGTCACACACACACACACACACACACACACACACACACACACACACACACACACACACACACACACACACACACACACACACACACACACACGTCACACACACACACACACACACACACACACACACACACACACACACACACACACACACACACACGTCACACACACACACACACACGTCACACACACACACACACACACACACACACACACGTCACACACACACACACACACACACACACACACACACACACACACACACACACACACACACACACACACACACACACACAGAACCACACACACACACACACACACACACACACACACACACACACACACACAGAACCACACACACACACACACATACACACACACACACACACACACACACACACACACACACACACACACACACACACACACACACACACACACACACACACACACACACACACACACACACACACACACACACACACACACACACACACGCACACAAACAAACACAAACACATTTGTCATTAATCTCTGTTGAGATTTCTTTTCCGGTACCAATTTTCCTTTCCAGCGTGAATCTCCTTTAATGCATCCTTAATCCGATACCATAGTCTCTGACCTGACATACCTGACAGACTGTCTCTGACCTGACATACCTGACAGACTGTCTCTGACCTGACATACCTGACAGACTGTCTCTGACCTGACAGACTGTCTCTGACCTGACATACCTGACAGACTGTCTCTGACCTGACATACCTGACAGACTGTCAGTGAGCTGACACACCTGACAGACTGTCTCTGAGCTGACACACCTGACAGACTGTCTCTGACCTGACAGACTGTCTCTGACCTGACATACCTGACAGACTGTCTCTGACCTGACATACCTGACAGACTGTCAGTGAGCTGACATACCTGACAGACTGTCTCTGACCTGACATACCTGACAGACTGTCTCTGACCTGACAGACTGTCTCTGACCTGACATACCTGACAGACTGTCTCTGACCTGACATACCTGACAGACTGTCAGTGAGCTGACACACCTGACAGACTGTCTCTGAGCTGACACACCTGACAGACAGATTAAAGTGTGGGTCCTGCGTGGGGTGACCCCGGCCTCCGGGGACAGTGTCAACAAGTCTCTGAGCACGTTGACCGCGGCACAAACGAGTCTGACGCACCTCACCGGAGTGAGGCCGTAGGATTAAAGGCTCTAATCCACGGCCACGGCCAAGAGCGGAACGGAGAGACGCCCACACAGAGCTGAGCGGGAAGAGGATCCACCGAGAGCCTGGATGTCCTCACGCCCTCCTACTCTCTCACGGACCACTAACCAAGACAGACACGCTGTAGTTAAACATGGAGGGCGAGCCCTAACGTATCGAATGTGTTCCTCTCCCCTTCGCCCACCCTATCCTCCTCGTGATGAGGGTCAGGTGGTGGGAGGAACACCGTGCTGGGATGAAGGCTTAAGTGTGCATTAGGGTCACGTAACTCATACGATGTATGTGCTGTAATCTGTGCTGACGTGGGACTGCCGAGACCTGCAGGCTGAGGACGGGTTGAACCGCGTCCCGTGTCGCGCTGTAGCTCCCAGGATGAGTTCAGAGGTGTGGAAGAATCATTTAACAATATGTATAATAATAACTCTATAACTTCCTCTAATTCGTTCAGGCCATATGTTGTGTTTCGCTTTTACAATGGTGGTATTTCAGCTCATACAACATATCAACATGTCTGACCCTTGATGGCTGAGGTTCCTCTGCAGGGTTAGTGCTCTCTAAAGTCCATTAACTCAACGTGAGCCTCTATATTGGTTTGATACGACCACTTTCCTCTGTGATGTTTTGCTACTGGTCTGACTGTAAGAGTCTAACCGCCTCTATGATGTAACAACGGCAAACGGAGAGCAAGAAGAGATGTGTGACGGCTTTCCCCATTGTGGTTCTGAAACACTGAATATTTGATATCAATATGCAGAGAATCTTGCTCACGTTAACCCACATCCCCTTTACCAAAACGCTCCTCAGATTGAATTATTGATTCAGATTGTCCAGAGAGCTCAGCTTTACACGCCTGATAGAGACCCCTTATCTTTGCGGTTTATTGAGTCCCCACCCTGGTAGTGAACCAGCAGCAGCGAGGGGATTCATCTACAGACCATCACACGGCCTCCAGAACACCCCGTAGGTCGCCCTCAATTCAAACTCCATGCCGGGTTGTGATTGGACGAGGGGAGCAGGGGCGGTACCTGAACAAGTCAAGCTTGTTTGTGATTGGTCGAGGTAAAGGGGGGGAGGTACCTGTACACACCCAGCCGGTGTGTGATTGGACGAGGTAAAGGGGGGGAGGTACCTGAACACGCCCAGCCGGTGTGTGTGATTGGACGAGGTAAAGGGGGGGAGGTACCTGTACACACCCAGCCGGTGTGTGATTGGACGAGGTAAAGGGGGAGGTACCTGAACACGTCCAGCCCCCAGCCGGCCACGGCGGTGAAGAGGCGCGGTCCCAGGTCGCGGGCGGGGTTGATGGGGTAGCCGCAGTTGAAGCCCATGGAGACGCCGATCGCCATGATGACCAGGCCGATGCAGAGCGGCTCCATCCCCCGCGGCGCGCCCAGGTTCTTGGCGTCGGTGATCGCCAGGATGCACAGGATCAGGGCGGCCGTGGCGATCACCTGGCCGATCATTAATCAATGATTAAAACGAACAGCGGACCAGCTCCCGCGAAAGAATCAAGACTCATGGGTTCAGAGGTCACCTCCGGGACTCTGCGTAGTCTCCCCCTTTACCCCCCCCCCCCCAACCCCTCTCACCCACTTAATGAACGTTGTACGTCCTTACACTTAAAACTAGTACTTAGCATTGTGTAGCATCTTATCGTAGCTGTCTCTGTTGTACACAGAATTGGTTGACCTAGTGATGGTTAGTGCTTGGCACATGGTTCTATGCACATCCTTACTGTACCGAAAGCGGTTTATTGTTGTTTCACCTTCTTCTGACAAATGTACTAATTGGAAGTCGCTTTTGGATAAAAGCGTCCCTAAATGTAATTGCAAACAAACACACCAAACCCCATGTGAGTGTGGCTCTCAGATGTGTGTTCAACTCGTGGTCGTGGAGGACAATATTCAACAACTATGCTGGGTGACGGTTGGTGATGGGTCTGTTGTTCTGAGTCGTCCATCATGACCTCCGCCCTGGTCAGAGTATTAGGGGGCTTCCCTTGTTTGAAGCTTTAAGGGACAGCTGAAGATACTCCCCCCCCCCACCCCCGCCCCAGGTCGGTTCATGTGAAAACACACTTTTCCATGCAGAACAATGATGAATTCTGTGAAAGATGCTGACTCTAAGTAGATTTCAGTTCTGTATATTTAATAGTAAAAGAGAAATATTCAAAAATGTATTTAGTCAAACCAACAAATGAATTCTTAGATTCTCCGCCTGGCTCAATAGTCACAGATGGTGTTATGCAGGACTGGATTACACACTTCAACACCCTGGCACACCCCGTTCTGCTCCATTTCATGCAATATCATTCCAGTGCTCACATGAGTGTGAAGCGCGTTTATGTACGCTTTGTCTGGTCGAATTGGACACTATTTCAGTCCACAAGTCACGCGTACTGACTGTCAATATCATTTGTTTGACTTTTGATGACATAGAGAAATGAATTTCAAGATCTAGACATACAACACCATCCTAGTGAGCTGGTGAGCCTGACACCAACGCAGCAGGTAGGAATCATCGCCAGCGTACCTGATCCACAAAGCCGTTGAGAGTGGAGAGATGCTTCGCCGGGTACGAAGCAAAGATGTTGGCGGTGGCGTTGTCCCCGGTAACCATCAGGTCTCCGTTGGTGAACGCCATCAGGGCATCTGGGAAAAGACGTACTTCATTATTACGCAGTCTGGAGGCATCTTCTGCGATCCAAGCCCTCCTAATGAACAGAGTTCATGTCATCGTTACACACTACTTAACGAGGGGCCGTGTGAGAAATTGAGACGGGCGGAAAAAACGTAAAAAGGTGTGTGTGCTGGAAACTCTGGCCTCAACCCCACCCTGGGTAAGGGTCTCCAGATCTCTCACCGTAGTACAGGGCGTACACCGCGCAGGAGCCCGCGAAGGCCCCCAGGAACTGGGCCAGGACGTACACCGGGAACTTCCTGAGCGGCAGCTTCCCCAGGAGGACCATGGCCAGAGAGACGGCCGGGTTCACGTGGGCGCCTGGAGGGACAGCATAGGGTGATGCAGGAGACAGGACACAAGACGCCAGGAGACAGGACTCAAGACAACGGGAGACGGGACACAAGACACCAGGAGACAGGACACAAGACAACAGGAGACAGGACACAAGACAACAGGAGACAGGACACAAGACAACAGGAGACAGGACACAAGACACCAGGAGACAGGACACAAGACAACAGGGGACAGGACACAAGACACCAGGAGACAGGACACAAGACACCAGGAGACAGGACACAAGACACCAGGAGACAGGACACAAGACACCAGGAGACAGGACACAAGACAACAGGGGACAGGACACAAGACACCAGGAGACAGGACACAAGACAACAGGAGACAGGACACAAGACACCAGGAGACAGGACACAAGACAACGGGAGACAGGACACAAGACACCGGGAGACAGGACACAAGACAAAAGGAGACAGGACACAAGACAACAGGAGACAGGACACAAGACACCAGGAGACAGGACACAAGACAACAGGAGACAGGACACAAGACAACAGGAGACAGGACACAAGACAACAGGAGACAGGACACAAGACAACAGGAGACAGGACACAAGACACCGGGAGACAGGACACAAGACAACGGGAGACAGGACACAAGACACCAGGAGACAGGACACAAGACAACAGGGGACAGGACACAAGACAACAGGAGACAGGACACAAGACAACAGGAGACAGGACACAAGACAACAGGAGACAGGACACAAGACAACAGGAGACAGGACACAAGACAACAGGAGACAGGACACAAGACACCGGGAGACAGGACACAAGACAACGGGAGACAGGACACAAGACACCAGGAGACAGGACACAAGACAACAGGGGACAGGACACAAGACAACAGGAGACAGGACACAAGACACCGGGAGACAGGACACAAGACACTGGGAGACAGGACACAAGACAACGGGAGACAGGACACAAGACACAGGGAGACAGGACACAAGACACCAGGGGACAGGACACAAGACAACAGGAGACAGGACAAAAGACAACAAGACACGCACCGGCTCCCCTACATACATGATGATGGTAATATTCAATGACCAGAGCTCAGAGCATATGTTAGGGTATATTAGGGTAGACAAAGGACACCTGCTCTCCTACATCCTACAACGATGATGGTAATATTACCAGAGTACCAGAGCCATAAGCTTATGTTATGTGTTAAATGGGTGCTACATATATTGCTCATGATAATCTATATCTATATGAATACATTTTATAAGAAAAAATGTACATAATCTTTAACATATTCTATGATTTGAAGATAAATCAAGATAATTGGTGAAGACACGTGATGGCTGTTTCCACGTCATGCATTGAACAGCGTGTGTTGAAAGGCAGATCCATAACCCTAGCAGGGCTATCAGCCGCAGCTAATGCCTCAGCCGCCTGCCAACCCTGACCACAACAACAAACCATCAAAAGGCCCGTCCCGATCCAACCTGACAGAAACCATCTGGATGTGCTTAGTGTGGCGGCGGGGTCACTGGAGGGGCCATGATGTGTAACACTTATGGGGCCGTCAATTAAAATGGAAGCAGGCCTTTTGTAAGTCTTTCCTCCTCCTGCACGTTTCCCCGGGAACATAACCTAACCCCTCTCGCCCTCCTCCCTGCTTATCCTCCTCCTCTCTCCTCTTCCCGCCTCCTTCCTCCTCCTCCTCATCGTCCCCCTCCCCTCTTCTCCTCCTCCTCTTGCTCCGTCTTCCTCCCCCTCCTCATCGTTCCCCTCCCTTCTTCTCCTCCCCCCCCTCCCTCCCCCCCCCCTCCTCCCCAGGACCCCTGCTCCTGTCCAGCTCATTAGTCTGATACCGTGATCATCATCAGAGATGTCAGAGAGTGGAGGAGGAGGAGGAGGAGGAGGAGGAAGAGGGAGTTCCTCTGAACCCTCCACTACACTGCGCTGAGAGGGCAGTCATGCAGCAGAACCGCTCCAGCGAGCCTATAGATGAACCGCCCATTACACACACTTAATACACACGGAGAGCATATATATTACATGGAATATCTTTTTTTATCACAGAAAAAAACCCTACGGCTCTCATTTGCTCTCCCCCTGTATCTCCTTGACCTACATTGTTTCATAAAAGAAGAGACGTGACCCTTTTGTCAACGTGTATATATAAACATATGTAGATGCCTTCTGATAGACCTTATCACATAACAGTATAGCTGCCTGATGTGCTGCCATGTGAGAGACACACAGAAAACAAACGGGACGGGACGCTAGAATCCCCTTAAATCACAATCCAGCGAACAACCGAACCCTGAACCCTGGCCGATCACCTCCGAGCCCTGCTGTATCTGAACCGTCGCCTGGTACCTCTCGCCCAGCTCCCTGGACGAGGGCCGGACCTCAGAGGGCTGGACATGATGCGCTGCGGTGGTGAGCTTACCAGACACCCCCCCGGCCACGAACACCGCCATCATGACCCCCAGGGTGAAGCCGATGTGGATGGTCAGGGGGCCCCCCAGGGCCCCCTTGCTGAGGACAGCCTGGGCCACCGCCCCGCAGCCAAACAGCTACAGGAGACGATAAGCACACGCATTACGGCCGATCGGAAACACACACTAGATCCTCCCAAACAAGCCTCATGGAGAGTAAGAAAAAACACTGCCGTCATCAGTACTGATGCCGCACCGATTGAACCTGCGTGTGTTTAATGCTGTGCTGCGCCCAAGCACCCTAACATCTAACCCTAACATCTCCTTAAAGCTCCTAACCCTAACGAATCTTAACCCATATCATATTATTTAGATGGGCTAGTTTAGTGAGAAGTGTTAATAACAGGTTAATTGATAGGCATACTACTATACATTCAGAATTTAACTGTTCACAATTTCCCAAGTTTGTATGTTATGATGAAATTTTAATCACATCAGTAACTTTTATCTTTAAGAGAGTTTTTATCTTTGTCAGAGTGTGCAAATTAAATAAAAATGCTTATCATTTATAATTACTTCCCCCGCAGTGGTCGAAGCTGATCAGACACAGCAGTCTGCTCCGTCTGATCAGTTGTGATCACTGCTTGGAAGTTTTTAGAAATTATGAACATTTTTATTTGATATGTGGGAGCCACTCTGTCCCACAGAGAGTGACCTCCTCCTCCAACCCCTCAGCGGGCTGGGACGGACAGCAGGATAGCAGGTGTACAGGAAGCCTACTTACAATTAAGACGAAGATCCCCAGAAACTCGGCCAGGAACTCCTTGATGATGGCGTGCTTCAGGGAGAACTTCTCCTTGATTTTGGTCATGCTTTCGTGTCCCATGTTCAGTCCAGGGTCTGGGTGCTGTTCTCCTGTCAGTAGGTACAGAACAGTGTTGCAGGGTGAATCCTGCTAATTGTCCACTCGACCTCGGAGAGGGAAGCCTCCTCCCACTAGGAGCTCCTGCATGCTGCAACTAATCCGTTCTTCTCCTCGGGTCGGTTCCCGTGGTAACCACAGCAGGGCGTTGTGGAGCCGTTTGAAAAGATCCGTGGATTCCAGGAATAAATAATCTCGTCAGAAATATAAATGTTTCTTAATTATGCTCAGATTTATAATATATTATAATAACATATTGAGAAAATAGCCTGTAGACCGATACAATATTTAAATCAATGATCACAATTGTACCGTTTTGAAAAGGGACAAATAGAACCGTCTCAATCCAGAGGTAGTACCCCAAAACAACCAGACAAGAAACAATCATGACAATATGACATTTTATTTAAAGAAAATATCTTAGGCATTATAAAATATAAGATTTCTCTGGTTAAATCCCTTTAATACCTTTCATTTGATCAATAGAGTCGGATTTTTTTCCCCCCCGTTGTTTAGGCCTATAGGCCTACCTAATAAACTAATAATAAGCGGAACTATATCGGCCTCCAGACATCCGTGGTCGTTCTGGTCCTCCTCTAGAGGGCGCTCGGTCAACACATTTCAGGAGTGGGAATAAGATCCGACCCCATCTCCCAGTTGGTCTTATCTTCCGTTTGCTTTGCTTTGTGAAAAAGTGTGGCGACAAGGGAAGGATGTTTCGAACACATTAATCAATGTCAATGTCTTCTTTGATGTGAAGCAGACACTTCCAGAGTGTCAATCCTGCTGTGAAGAAAGGTTGACGTGATGACGGAGAAAACGCATCCAGGGGAATGTGTAAATGATGGGCTCGGACCCAACACCCCTTTGTCCCAGCAGCATATACCTGCTCTCTTACGGTCTCTATCTCTCCATGGTTATACTGGGAATGTATGGGAGAATAGAAACTAGCCTGAGAACTTCCACTATACTGCATTATACTTCACTACACTAGACCTATACTACAATATACTGCACTATACTACACTACACTATGCTGAACTATGCTACACTATACTATGCTACACTATACTAAACTATGCTACACTATACTTCACTATATAGTACACTACTACTGCATTACCCTACACTACACTATACTACACAATACACTTTAATCCACTATACAACACTATACTACACACACACTACACTATACCATACTACACTAAACTACACTATATACTCCACTATACTACACTTTAAACACTGTTTCCTGTATTATTTTTACAACCTTGAAGTTCAGTCGAATCCGTTATGTTAGAGCATAGCCTGCATTACTAAAGTTCAGTGAACACAGATTTTTGTTCAGTGGTGAACACAGAGTTGTGTTCAGTAGTGAACATAGAGAATTGTTTTCACTACTGAACATAAAGAGGTGTGTTCAGAGTGAACATGAAGAGTTGAGTTCAGTAGTGTACACAAAGAGTTGTTGTCAGTAGTGAACATAGAGTTGCGTTTAGTAGTGAACATAACGAGTTGTGTTCACTACTGAACATAGAGAGATGTGTTCAGTAGTGAACACAGAGTTGTGTTCATAAGTGAAGATAAACAGTTGATTTCAGTAGTTAACAAAGAGTTGTGTTCAGTAGTGAACACAGAGTTGCCTCCAACAGGACTCTGCGCCGCTGCAGACTCGCTCCGTGTTTCTCCTGCATGTTGAATCCCGTTAATTGGGCCGATGTTTATTGAGACCTTAAAGGTGTGAAGAGGATTTATCACCTGCGGGAGGTCGCGCTCGTGTCCCCGACCAAAGGGCCCCTCGCGGTCCCCGCTGATCCCACTGCGGCCCCTGATCACCAAGCATCGACCGCTTCAAACAACCGCGTCGTTAATCAACCGCATTTAAACCCAGTGAGGAATATGTATGTTGTCATATTGATTTATATTCGACACATGACTACATTTTACATTATTATATTTTTGGAAAGGCTATTATTTTACTGTCTTACATTAATAATAATAATGATAAGGGGGGGTGAGGGTGGGGGTGTGGGTCGGGTGCGTGTCTCCCCTCCTCACATCCGAGTCCTTTATGTAAATGCACAAATGTATTCCAAAAGGACAGCCCTTCTTTCTCTCGGCCCAATCAAAACGGACTTCGACAGACACCTGGCTATAAACCGAGCCGGGACTCCAAAGTCCCGACCAGAAGCCTCCTTAAAGCCGCCGTTACGCACCGGTCCTATCAGACGTCATGACCTCCAGCGCCAAGGACCTCCCCGGAGACGCGCAGAGCGCGGACGCGGCCGCCGCCCTGCTGGCCTCGCTCCACCTGATGCCCTCCCCGCTGCCCAACCCGGACATCAAGCACACCCAGGTCGGTTCCCCGGTCCCGTCTCCCTCCCCGCCTCCTCCGGCGCCTCCCGTTGACTCCCGTCGGTGCGCGGAGGGGTTTCTCCTAAAGCGAAGTCAAACCGGTTGAAAGTGTTTCCGTTTGATGTCTGCTGCTGGCTGTGTTGTGGTTCAGCGCAGTTGATGATCTCCACTGTGTGTCCAACCTGTGGCTGCTCAGGTACAGCCGGTACAGAGTACGCTGCTCGGTTCTGATCTGCTTCGTGTTAGTTTCTGGTGACGCGCCCGGTACGTTTGTTCCCAGTGCGCCCGGTCCGTCTGTTCCCAGTGCGCCCGGTTTGTCTGTTCCCAGTGCTCCCGGTCTGTCTGTTCCCAGTGCTCCGTCTGTCTGTTCCCAAGTTCACAAACCTTTACTGGTTGGTTCGTGCGTTGGGTTTTAATCCCGGCTTTTACGCATATATCTACTTAGTCCTGCACTAGGACTCTGTTGTGTTGGTATAAAGGTTGAACATTGCTAATGATATTAGATGAATATGTATATTAAATATGCATTTTCCAGTGGATAAGTCGTGTTGAGGCTGCAGGCCCATTTCGCTTTGTTTAGTCTTAATTAGTTCTGGTGAAATCTGATGAGGAATCTGACATTTAATTATTCTGCATATTCTGTTTGGATTGTTATATTTCATGTGTACGGCTGTTACTTTAGTCTTTCTGTTTGAACTCACTTTTAATCTAAAACCAAACATATAAGAGAGAAGCGGAGAGAAACGTCTGATTGTTTCTATTGTCCGGAAAGTTATTTTATTATATTCCTGATTTAATTTTATTCCTAAATTTCCCATTTTACATTCCAAGTGTCCAACGGAATGAAATGAAGCAAGTGCAAACCGCACGACAAACCGTGGTTTGAGGTTTAAGGTTAGATTTGAACCTCTAAGTTCCTTTAGATGTGAAGGTTAATTATTATCTCATCTTATGGTTTCGATTGACTCTTGGTTAACTTTGTTCTTTCGGTTTCTGCGTCTGCTCTTTGTGCAGACTCGGTTTTAATTGTAAGATATCGTTTTAATTAATTAGCAATATCGTTTGTTATATAAAATATTAGAATTGTAGGGGGCCAGATTTAGTTTTTTTAAAACGGGACACGGCCGTTGATTCTACGTAGGCCTAAATATTATTGAACCTAGCGATGTAGGCCTCTATTATATTATAATTAACCCTCGTATATTATATAATATTTAACACACCTATTTTACATTATATTCAACCCACCTATGTCTATTAACCAAACACAGGCCGTACGTCCCTTCAGACGTTTCTATCTTTTAACCAAATATTTTTTCCACGGCAATTTGTGCGCGTAAGTAGGTTATAGCCTGGATTTAACACCAGAGATAAAACAATAAATGAGGGGCTGAATGCCTCTCGTTCCTGTTATATTTTAAGGTTTTATCTACAATACTAAATCAATTAAGTATGGACAGCAAATCATTGTAAATTAGGATTAATTACATTATAATATACATATATATAGACTAATAGGCCTAGTTAATTACTTAATTGACCCTGTTATTTGTAGTTGGCTTTTTTTGGGCCGGAAACGGTGAATGGACAAATTCATATTTCTATATCTACATTTAAAGAGTTAAAATGTCCCCCCTAATTATAATGTATGAGAAAATATCGTAGTATATTGCCCTACAGAAGATGTACCAAACACTTTACATTAGCTGCAGTTCTTATTTATAATTTTGTGTGTTTTTAAACATTTCAGTGTTTGACTTCAGTCCATGATTCAGTCCCTTCTCGTGTCAAAGAGAAGTAATTCTAATTGTGTTTTCAGTTTTACGTTCTTCGTTCATAATGGAAGAATCCATTGTCACGTTGCGTGGCATGTTTTGTTATGTTGCAGGGATATAGTAGAGATATAGCTGCACGTGTTATAAGGGAAAGTGTAAAGGGCAGAGGAGAGTTTATTAACAGCCTAAGTTCACTCTGTGCTATAAACACTGCTAGAATGGACTCCCAATATCTCCATAGTGCAAAGGGCACTTTGTATTGCTGATACACCACATAGTTTACACCCCCCATCTCCACACACACATGCAAACACACACAAACACTCACACACCAACACACACCACCACCAATCAGAGAAAGTTAGCATGTTAAATCTCCTTCTCTCCCCTTCGTCGTCTCCAGCCTCAAATCATTCATATTTCTGTACCGTAGTTCTGGAACACAAAGGTGTTTGGGCGGGGAGGGGGACCTTTTGGGGGTAGACTCTGGGAATTAACCCCCTCAGGAATGTAGGACTGATCCACCAGCAGCAGGTCTGTGGATGTGAGGGGCAGAAGGGCCTGATTTATGGGTACCCCCGGCCTAGCTCCCCCTCACCACCCCGTCTCTCCACTACCTGCTAGGGGAACACTCTGCGGCCGATCGCTGCCGCTCCCTGGGCTACAGGACTGGCCTGCTACTCTCGTCCTCTCGTTAGTAGTGCTATATCAGTGTGTATCTAGCATGCTGGGTTACCAGTAGGGGAACGCAGGACAATCATTTGCCCAGAAGGCCCAGGCAGGCGGCGGAGGAGAGCCCATTACCTAACCGCTCTGCATCGTCACCGGAGGAGAGTTGAGATTAAGAAAGCGTCCCTCTAAGGCCCTTGCCCCTTGTCCCTTTCACCCAGTCATGAACTATTCACCGTCAAAGACACTTTGTGTGATGGTGACAGTGGAGCTATACATCGTGCATTCATGTATTGTGAGCGCGGCGGCTCCCTGAATGGTCCAGTCATATCTCCCCGTGCTTTATTACGACTGCACTTTCTTTGGGCCAAAAGTAAAAGTAGAATCATTCTTTATTTAATGTGTTTTTCTACACCGCTGCCATTGGCTTGCTTTTACCGTGCACAAAAACATTTTACTAGCATGGCTAAAGAGCCAGGTGAGAAGTGTTAGCTGAATCTGTTGAGAATACAAGGAGCCGTCGTTTGGTAAAAACGTTTTATATTCTTTGTTTCTAGTTTTATGTGTTTTTTTTTGCCTGCTGGCATTGTTAGAGAACTATAGTAAAAACTGGGCTAGCTTTCCAAGTGGCCGGTGGATTTAAAATCGCACTCAATGATCATGTCTGAAGTTAAGTTCAGTTAAGTTAAACCATGTCTGAAGTTAAGTTTGTTAATCCTTAACCAACAAAGGACCAGAAGCATGCTGGCGTCCTTTATTAACTTTATATTTAAAAGACAGGAACTGTGCTGAGCTTTGTTTTGGTTATGGATGTGTTCCTTTCCACACTTTGGAAGCATTCTGTAGAAATGTAAGAAGAGTTCACTTTAAACTGGACTTATTATCTCAAGATAAGTCCACTGATAAGCAGGCCTACGCTCAAATGTAGGTGGAAACAGTCTTCCTCGTAATTCAGATGTAGTTTAATACAAAGTCTTTTTTTCCATGTTTTGTCCCTCCAGCCTTCTGAACTCACCAGCGGTATCCCACTCTGGGCTCTTATTGTTGCGTGATAAAGACGCCCTCTCTGTGAACGGACGCCGTTCCCGTACCTGTCTCTGAAGGGTGTTAAGAGTAAAGTCATCGTGAGCCCATTCAGACCGGGTGAATGAGGGCCCATCAATCTGTCACTGATTGAGATAGTACAGATGGGGCCCCGGGCCCCCAGTGCTCGCCCCTGTCCGCCGGCTGTAAGTTATGGCCCCGTCTCACCGCGTGGGTCACTGGCCCCACGGAGCAGAGCTGACCTGCAGTTCTGCTGTTCTTCACTTCAAAACTACCATCTCACTGTGATCCACATCAAACACATGCTCTGGTTAAGGGATACTGTGCAACCAAATGATTTATCGCAACGTGCACAGCCAGAACTTTTTACTTTTTCCGTCCCCCCCCCCTCACCCCCCCCCCCCCCCCCCCCTCTCCCCCCTAACACACTTTGGTTTAAAGTCTTTGCTTACACAACGTTGTGGTTACATACTCAGAAAAAGTAAAAAGGACAAGGAGAGGAAAGAAAAGGCAGCGGTGGTTGTGACAGGCAAAGTGCGCGCCGCCATGAATACGTCCGTTTGGGTGGAACGCCCGTTTGTGCAGAAGTGTAAATTATATTGTGTCAACATGGCGTCCCCTGAGTGTGAATCACTTTCTGAGGAAGACCGGTGACAGAAAGGTTACCCCGTTCATTTCCCGAGTCTCCAGCCTTCAATCCCCCTGATAAGTACCGTGTAAATCCTGACGGTGTCATTATGAAAACCACCGGGCTCCATAAATCCATTGAGAAGGTGATTCACACCCAGCCCAATCACAGGCACTTCGTAGTACTTAGCCTGTGGACACTTCTAAACAAAGAAGAGTTGGCTCTCATTGATTATATTTCAGCACATATTTTTTCCCAAGTTATTTATTGGTTTCATATGAGTTAAATATTAGTTTATTACATTTGAGGAAATCATTAAACTGCATTGAATAGAGTTTGGGAATGAAAACAATCTAGGGTGTTTGTGTGTGTTGTTGTGGGCTGTCTTGTATCTGACTCTTTTTAATTGAATACCAAAACACACAGTATCCTAAAATGTATTTTTTCTTTTAATCATTCTCGAGACGCCTCGATGTCACTGGCCTGCTAGATTCCACCGTGTCTGACCATAGATGGAATTGAAACACGCAACCGATATTCCCATCATGCCTCTTTATATCTCAGAGATTGAAACAGGATGGCGTTCCCTTTAACAGTTACCAACCCCTCGCACACTCACACCACTTTCTCCCATAACAAAGCTCGACAACTCTGTCACAACTTGACCACACACACATGCAACAAAGATGTTCCCCGACCAGTGACAGCGAGGTCACCCTCGCCAAGCTCCGAAGCTCCGGGCGGCATTGTGTGGAGCGGTGTGAAGGAACTGTTGAATGGCGCGGAACATGCCAAGAGGAGCCGGGGGAGAAGGGCCAGCTGCACTCTCACTCTCAGGCTCCCTCGCTGACTGGTAACCCCAGTGATTATACGTTCTGGAAGCTTCTCCGAAACAGAAAGGACACTTTTATAGAAGAGGATATGAAACTTCCTGCGCAGTCTGGTGTCAGGGCCTGGGACGACTCCCCTGGCTATGGAATCTTGGCCTGTTAAAAACAGACTCACACACACACACAGACACACACAGACACACACACACACACACACAGACACACACACACACACAGACACACACACACACACACACAAACACACACACACACACACACACACACACACACATATATATACACACACGCATATATACACACATGCACATACACATACTCACACACGAAGACATATACACACACACAGACAAGTCCACACACATATACACACACACAGACACAAACACAGACACACACACACACACACACACACACACACACACACACACACACACACACACACACACACACACACACACACACACATACACACACACATACGTATATACACACAGACACAGCCGCCAAACCGCACATTTATCTAGTTTTTCAAACAACCACAAGTTCTTGGGGACAGAACGAGTTCCCTGAGCCTAACCACGCCGGCCCACCGGGGGAATAAACCAACATATGATTTAATGGTCTCTGCTCAAGAAGCTTATTTAATTAGCTTTCGTTATGTTTACAAGAGTGAATTACAGGAATTTACTGTGTGACAATTTCAACAGAGTTTTCAACAATTTCAACAAGTCAGCCTTGGTTTGGTTTTTTCATTTGAATGTGAAATATTGTTAAAATGTAGCTCAGTATTTATACAGTTTAAGTTATAGTTATAATGGTATCATTAGGGGGGTTTCACAATTCAAAGTTCCATGTTTTAAAACTCCATTTGATAAATATTTACTATCCCATGCTATCATACAAGACAGATATGCAGAGTTGTTATCCAACGCTGAGAACGCTGTTTATATCAGGCCTGTAACTCCAACATTGTTACCTAATTCTGACGCCTAATGAAAGCATAATGCCCTGCGGTGGTCACAACACTCCGGGGAACACAGAAACAAAACCATTTGTCATTTAAAAATGTGCACTTTTGCACTCAGTCTTTCATCCCCTTGTTCTTCCCCTCTCCCAAATGAACCTAAAAGCAATTTTCAGAAACCTTGAGCGTGGATTTATTCCCCGGCGCTGTCCTCTCCATCACGCCGCTGAATGGAGCCGGACAACAGAGTGACCACGCAGCCCGAGCGCCCGGCCCGGCCAGCCGTCTCCCTTTCTGGGGATGATTTAGATGGCGGCCTGCTGGATGCTGGAGCCCCGGGCCCTCTCCTTTAACGGGGCCTTGGGAGAGGGCCGGGGCCGCGCACGGAGCCCACCGCTCGCATTCTTGCCGCGGCTGCTGGGGCTGCCAAGGGGGCTCCCCTGATTTAGGGTGCCCCCGCCACAGTGGCCCCAATAAATTTAAAAACTAATTCTGGGCTCTCCGGGGCTCTCTGTTTTTGTAGCCGGCGCTCGGCACCTTATCGTTACTGACAATTTTATGAAGTGCCCTTAATGAGAGTCAGATTAAAGGGGCGGCCCCGAAGGACGGGGCCTGAGAATCTGCAGAGAGAGAGAGACACCGGGAGGGAGAGAGAGAGAGAGAGAGAGACAGAGAGAGAGAGAGGGAGCCCACTGCGGTGTGTGTGTGTGTGTCTATCTATTGTCCATCTGGGTGGGGGTGGGGTGTGTGCAGTCAGATAAATAGCCCAGGAATGAGTGGGTAAAGTCCAGTGGAGTGGTACACACAGATACCGACGGTCTGCCTGAACCATCCATCTGCACCATGCTTTTTTCTCTTCTAGACGTGCAACGGTCATAAGAGGGGAGATGGAGTGTGTGCGTGAATGCATGCTTGTGTGTTTGTGTGTGTGTGTGTGTGTGTGTGTGTGTGTGTGTGTGTGTGTGTGTGTGTGTGTGTGTGTGTGTGTGTTTTGTGTGTGTGTGCACGCACGTGTGTGTGTGTGTGCGTGTGGACACACATTCCCTTGCATTTTGCATACCAGCCCTTAAGTAAACACTGTTAGCCATTTACAGCCAATTAAATAGTACTTAAAGCGGTGCGTTTCTGTCCATAAACACAGGGAAGAGTTATGGACGCTCGGCCAGCGGGCCACTTGAACCCTGCTTTTAGATGTGCCCTCGGCCCAGTGTCTGTATACCTTCCAGTAAAAGGAGACTAAGAAGCGCTCTGTATACACGGGGAGATGTGGGCCAGCATATGTTCTCTACACTCGATCCATCAAACACGCTAGATCTAAACATGTCAGGGCTCACGCTTTTATTTTGGTAAGCTACATTTTCAGATGAATTATGTTATTTCTGGGTAATTCTTCCTTTTTTTTAGAATCACACCTTGTGCTTTGATCCGCGCTCCGCCTGCCCCAGAAGGACATTCCAGCGCACGTGTTTCTCTGCGAACATTTCCCGTCTTCGGGCGGCGGTGGAGCTCAGACCCTGTCTGGAGGGGCGGTTGTTCAACGGAAGGCTTTCTTTAACGTATCACAGAGGCCGACCGCGGCACGTGTTTTATGGTCTCGTAAACGAGCAGTGATGTTGTGAAACGTGTGTCTCTGTGTGTGTGTGTGTGTGTGTGTGTGTGTGAGTGTGTGTGTGAGTGTGCACACGTGTGTGTGTGTGTGTGTGTGTGTTTGTGTGTGTGTGTGTCAGTGTAAGTGCATGCATCTGTGAGTGTGCACATCAGCCGTGTGCATATTTCTGTGCGTATGTATGTGTGTGCTTGCATGCATTTGTGAGTGTGCACATGTACATGTGTGTATGTGTGCGTTTCTGTGTGTGTCTATGGGTGTGTGTGTGTGTGTGTGTGTGTGTGTGCGTGTGTGTGTGTGTGTGTGTGTGTGTGTGCGTGCGTGTGTGTGTGTGTGTGTGTGCGCGTGTGTGTTGGGGGGGTCTGGGGTCTGATAGGGACCATCCCACCCCCTTTGTCTGCGTGGTGAAGCACTCCCGAGGGACCAATGTTGAACAAGCTGGAATCTCTGTTCTCAATCCAGAGATCGGCCCCATATCTTACACAAGCTCTGCTGCTGCCAGGCCGACGGGGTCTGCAGGGAGCGCACAGTCTTTCACAATCTCTCAGTGCGAGTCTCTCACCTTCACCAACCAAGTGTGTCTCGGGTGGAGTTGGTATTTAGCATTAAATAAAAAAGTAGATGTTTTATTATAAAATCCCATTTTGGATGTTGGGTTGATCGTATATTCTGCTTGTGTTTATTACGCTTTTTATGTGGACTAAAAAGAGATTTTTTTCCCCACAGATCTTCATCGACAACGAGTGGCATGACTCCGTCAGCGGGAAAGTCTTCCCGGTTTACGACCCGGCCACTGGGGAGCAGATCTGTGAGGTCCAGGAAGCAGACAAGGTAACCGGAGACCTGTCCCTCACCCTGCTTCTCATTGGAAACCTGCCCTGGTGTTACTGTTTACACTCAACGCTGTGAGATTCAACCTCCTTCTACCCAACGAGGAGCTGCACTCCGGTGCTCTGGCATTCTCTGACACCACTTCCTGTGTGGGTTAAAAAAAGGAGAAGAAAAAGAAGAAGAAGAAGAAGAAAAAGTGAAAGCTCCGTGCGAGATGGCCCTCCTCTCCTTCTGAGACAGCGCCTCTGGATGCATCGAGCAGCAGGCGTGCTGTTGACTGAGTGTTCTTCCTCGTACCAGCCCTCTGATGTGAGCGTGTTGTCTCTCCCCAGGCCGACGTGGACAAGGCGGTGCAGGCCGCACGGCGCGCCTTCGCTCTGGGCTCGCCGTGGCGCCGGATGGATGCTTCGGAGCGGGGTCGACTGCTGGCCAAACTGGCCGACCTGGTGGAGAGAGACAGCGTCTACTTAGCGGTGAGCGGCCGGTCTGAGGGTTAAAAACGCACGCTGTGACCCCTCTGCTGTCCTTCAGAGAGATTCATCAACCCACCATGTGCCTGGGACACATGGTGGTTCGATTAATGATGTGTGTTGTTGTCTCGTCGAACAACTGCCTTCTATTTAGTCGATCCACACTAAAAACGAATCCAGCAGGTTTTGAACAACTTTTTCAATAAGGAGATTAAATCACTGAACACACTAAGCATTTGTATCGTTTTAACAGACAACACACGTGGAGC
>NC_044061.1:2105816-2118316 GCF_902167405.1 Gadus morhua | reverse complement strand
CCACAACACACAACGGCACGCACACGCACACACACACACACACGCACGCACGCGCGCATGCGCGTGCGTGCGTGTGCGTGTGTGCGTGTGTGTGTGTGCGCGGTGGCTTCTCACACACAGCCCCGGCCGCCCAGCATGTTGCTCTGGTCCTGAGTAAACACTCGCCGGCCTCCTGAGCCCCCTTTGCGTTCCCGATCAAAGACAGAGCGGAAAACCGCTCCACAAAAGGAGAAAGGAAAACCTCGTGTTGTTTTGGTTCTCCGAGGCTACGGGCGAAGAGATAATATTATGATTGAGAGACGTGGATATTAGAGAGGCTGTGGCAGGAGATGAGTGTTTCCATGTCGAACAAGGAAGGGCGGAGGGGAGAGCATCTTGTTCCTGTTACGTCCTGTCCTCTCTGAACTCTTCTATCTGTTGGGGAGGCTTGGAGGGAAGGCTTGGTTGGGATTACCCCGGCTGCTCGTCGGATGCTTTTGAGATGATACTGTACCACGACCACACAAACACCACCCCCCCTCTGGCCACAGACACTGCGTACACCTTTACTGGTTTACTGTTTTACTACACCGACGTCCTGCCGCGGGACCGCCTCCCTAATGATGCAGACTGGCTATAGGTCCTTTCGTCATAGATGTCCAATTATGATCTGATATATACATTGTTATGATACCACGATTACAATAGTCTCTTCTAAATGTTAATATGATGTTATTGTAGTCAAGATCAGATTTTAAATGTGCACAACCAACTTTATAACAAAGACCCAAGTTCCCAGAAGAAGTGTCTTTATGAATTAACGATAGGCGGAGAAGTCAGATGATGTAGATGTATGTTCTAATGATGTAGATGTATATTATGTATCTACAGGATGATTCATGTGCAGGGGGCGAAGTCGAAGCGACAGCCTTCGACTCTCCCCCCCATACATCTTCTCGCATCGCCACGGTTACTAGCCAATAAAAAAACAATCTCACAAGTCCCATATTGTTCCAGAAAGCCGATCCCATATTATGAGACCGGGGATTCAGGAGAGAATAAAACATTATTAGACAAGTGAAGTGTTTGGTTAGACGTTAAAGAATGCGTCCCCTGACACTAGAGACTGGATGATGTGGAGGAGAGTCGCGTTGGAGCCGGCCTCGACCCAGCAGACCGTAGACCCTCCTCTGCTCCATAAACCACCAGCCCCCCCCCCCCCCCCCATCCCGTGTTCATCGGACACGGGATGCACTCCTCTGCTGAAACATCACTTTGTTTCCTGCCATTTCGTCGCAAAAAACCAGACCCTCAGTGTGTGCGCCGGACTCATGTTTCAGGCGGCTCTGGGTGGGACGTCCCGCGTTGGGACGTCCTGTGTTGGGACGACGTCCTCCTGCATCCGGGGGACCGGGACCCGGCTGATTTACCGACGTGTGTCCCCGTGATTAAAGCCCCCTCCTTGTTTCCTGTTCCTGTAGGTGGGCAAGCTGATCCAAGAGGCAGCTGGACGCAGTAACCTGAAGAGGGTGACGCTGGAGCTGGGCGGAAAGAACCCCAACATCATATTCGCAGATGCTGATAGTATGTTACCGCATACACACACATACACACATACAAACACACATACACATGCATGGACACACACACATACACACACACACACACACACACACACACACACACACACACACACACACACACACACACACACACACACACACACACACACACACACACACACACACACACACACACACACTTTGTTCCACCTTGTTGGAACTTCATTCAACACGAGCCGTAAATTCTTTATTTACTTACATTGGAGCCTTTGTGATGAACATAAATCTGTGTAAGTGGACGTGCACAGTGCACACACACACACACACACACACACACACACACACACACACACACACACACACACACACACACACACACACACACACACACACACACAGACAGACACACACACACTCTGTAAGCTTTGTAGTGGACTGAAGACCCAATGAGTGGATGAGTGAGAGCCTGATGTAAACTCCTAAGTGGCCGACCAAAACGAGGGGTGCCACGGCTTTCAAATGCTTTCAGCAGCCGTTGGGGGGTGGTTGGGTGTTTGGGGGGGGGGCTGTAAATCAGGGTCTAGAACCTGCCCCGCTCGGCCGCTCGGGCCGGGACCCATAAATCAGGCTCCCCGCGGCTCCCCCCGCGGCAGCAGGGTCCCGTCTCTCAGGTGTCAGATGTCAGCCGGCTCCGCAGACCTCCGCTCTGAGGAGAGCCAGCAGCTCCACACATCACGGCTGGGTCCTCACCTCATGGGGCTCAGGGTACCCCTCAGATAGGGTCCTCCATGGGGCTAGGGTACCCCTCAGATAGGGTCCTCCATGGGGCTAGGGTACCCCTCAGATAGGGTCCTCCATGGGGCTAGGGTACCCCTCAGATAGGGTCCTCCATGGGGCTCCATTCAACAGATAGGGTCCTCCATGGGGCTCCAGTACCCCTCAGATAGGGTCCTCCATGGGGCTCAGGGTACCCCTCCGATAGGGTCCTCCATGGGCCTCCGGTACCCCTCAGATAGGGTCCTCCATGGGGCTCCAGTACCCCTCAGATAGGGTCCTCCATGGGGCTCCACTACCCCTCAGATAGGGTCCTCCATGGGCCTCCGGTACCCCTCAGATAGGGTCCCCCCCCGTGTTCAGGACGTTCTAACCCTGGCCTCGCCCCCCCTCTCCCAGTGGACCTGGCCGTGGAGCAGGCCCACCAGGGGGTGTTCTTCAACGCAGGCCAGTGCTGCACCGCCGGCTCACGCATCTTCGTGGAGGAGCCCATCTACGAGGAGTTTGTCCGCCGCAGCGTGGAGAGGGCCAAGAGGAGGGTCCTGGGGAGCCCCTCAGACCCGACCACCGAGCAGGGCCCGCAGGTACACACCGGCAGCACTGACCCCCCCAGGACGCAACACAAGGCTGCTTCTCTTCCTACAGGACACGCGTCACACCTTCTCCGCTCTAACCCTCTTCACACCTCTTCTCTCCCTCCTCTCCCTCCTCTCCCTCCTCTCCCTCCTCTCCCTCCCTACCTCTCCCCTCCTCTCCCTCCTCTCCCTCCCTACCTCTCCCCTCCTCGCCCCTCTCCTCATCTCCTTCTCTCCATTCCCCTCCGTCTCTTCCCCTCCCTCCCCTCCTCTCCTCCTCCCTCCATCCCCACCTCTCCCCTCTCCTCCTCCTCCCTCCCTCCCTCCCTCCCTCTCTCCCTCCCTCCCTCCCTCCCTCCCCTCCCTCCCTCTCTCCCTCTCCTCCTCCCTCCCTCCTCTCCTCCTCCCTCCCTCCTCTCCTCCTCCCCCTCCTCCCTCCCTCCCCTCCCTCCCTCCCTCCCTCTCCTCCTCCTCCTCCTCCTCCTCCCACAGATCAGCCAGGAGCAGCAGGCCCGGGTCCTGGAGCTCATCCAGAGCGGTATCAGCGAGGGGGCGACGCTGGAGTGCGGGGGCAAAGCCCACGGGCTGAAGGGCTTCTACGTGGAGCCCACCGTCTTCTCCAACGTGACGGACGACATGCGCATCGCCAAGGAGGAGGTGAACACACGGACCAGCTGCTCCCCACGCCCATGGGCCAAGGCTTGCCTTGCACACGGCTTAACTACCCCGGGACTCAAACCCACGTCCTCTCCTCACACAAGCATCAGAGCTTTGTCCAATAAACTAGAAGCACACACCAACTAGAAGGACATAGATAGTTCAGCCACCCAGTCCAGCGAGTGTATTATCTCGACTCAGGGGGGCTTGGTGCTCAGCAGGTAGAGCGGGTTGGCTGGTGACCGGAGGTTCGCTAGTTCAATCCCCAGCTCCTCCTAGCGGATTGTCGAGGTGTCCCTGAGCAAGACACCAAACCACTTTAAGCACATAAAGTTGATTGAATATCTCTTCTACTTAGATCTTCGGGCCGGTACAGCAGATCATGAAGTTCAAGACCCTGGAGGAGGTGATCGAACGAGCCAACGACACTGACTACGGCCTGGCCGCCGCCGTGTTCACCAACGACATCAACAAGGCCATGGCTATCTCCACCGCCGTACAGGCCGGCACCGTGTGGTGAGTCCTGAGACCTGGAGGCCGCTGCCAGGCCTCAGCGATGCGCTTCACTCACTGTACACCTGCTGTACCTCACACCGACCGGCCCTGAAACAGAGTCAGACACACTGCTGTACCTCAAACCGACCGGCCCTCACAGAGTCAGACACACTGCTGTACCTCAAACCAATCTGCCCTCACACACAGAGTCAGACACACTGCTGTACCTCAAACCAATCTACCCTGAAACAGAGTCAGACACACTGCTGTACCTCAGACCAATCTACCCTCACACACAGAGTCAGACACACTGCTGTACCTCAAACCGATCTGCCCTCACACACAGAGTCAGACACACTGCTGTACCTCAAACCGGTCGGCCCTGAAACAGAGTCAGACACACTGCTGTACCTCAAACCGACCTACCCTCACACACAGAGTCAGACACACTGTGATGTACCTCAAACCGATCGGCCCCATCAAACAGAGTCAGACACACTGCTTTACCTCAAACCGATCGGCCCCATCAAACAGAGTCAGACACACTGTGCTTTACCTCAAACCGATCGGCCCCATCAAACAGAGTCAGACACAGTCCACCAGAACAGATCTTTTCAGAGAAGATCTGTTCTGTGAGAAGATCTTCAGAGCATCCCCCTTTTCTAAAGAGATTACACTCAAGTTAGAGCTCTCAAAACTGACCTGCAGCACCTTTGCACCCAGGGATGGACTGATTCTTCAAGATCTAACTCTTTATTATGTTAGAGCCATTTATTGAGATGCTTTAAATTCTCACCTAAACTCATCCTAAACCCATAGATCGGGGTTTTTCTCTCAAACCTTCGTAATCCCATCGTACATTAAACGTTCAAAGTTAAAGCTTGCTCTGAAGCGTACCATTGACCTCGTTTGTGTTCGTGTTCCAGGATTAACTGCTACAACGCCCTGAGCACACAGTGTCCATTCGGAGGATACAAGATGTCCGGTAACGGTCGAGAGCTGTGAGTAGTGTGCGACCATCAGCCTTTAAACGACACAATGCGCTCCAGTCCAGTCCTTCAGACCGGACGCATCCACACAAGTCCCTCGCCTTTCTAACGACGACTCTTATTATCCGCAGGGGGGAGTGTGGCCTGAAGGAGTACTCCGAGGTGAAGACCATCACCATGAGGCTGCTGGCCAAGAACTCCTAATGGCGCCTCTGGTGGCGGTGGGGGGTCGTGGCCTCCCTCGGCCCACCCGCTCCATGGAGGCCAGCCTCACGGCCGTCTGCATCGTGGATCACTCCAGGCTGACCTCAGCTCCACCGCACCACTCGGACAACACCTCCCAAACCCGCCGTCTACCAAGCCAGTATGTTGGTGTCGTCACCACAAGGAAACCCGTCATCTAGCCTCTCTGATCCCACTAACTACACTTCAGCACTCTGAGAAACAATGGTGACACCCTGCAAGGAACTACATTACCCAGACACCTCTACTGCTAACACCGCTTGGCCCTGAGCCGGGGCGACGGGACGGGATCAACGCACTTCCACTCATCCTACGTCGTCGGCGTCGGTGCGTCGGTGGAGACAGAAGTCGTGTTGTGTGCAGAATCACTTCTAAAACCTCATCCTATACATGGCAGTCCGCCACGAGAACGTCTAACGCAAAGTGTCCGTTTAGTCCACTGACGTGTTGAACCTCAGATATGATTGGACGAGTCCGGTTATATGTTAATTCCTAATTTTAATTAATGACTTATGTCTTTGTTTAATGTTAGCTGTTATGACTTAACACTGTATGTGATTTGTTTTGGACTTTGATGTAAAGAACAACGTTAACCTCTGTCCAGAGGCCATCATCATGTTACACATTCTCCTCGATACCCGTGTATGTGTATGTAATGTTTGTTTAATCATATAGTATGAAATATAATAGTTTAAAATTGACCATGGTTTTTTTTAGTAAAAGAAACCTTTTCTTTCAAACCTTGTTCACTGTGTGTTCACTGTCAGTTTCTAATGATATATTATGTGCTTAGGTTTCATATTAATGTTGGGGGACTCCGGTTGGGACCATTAGCTGGGGTTAGCTATAGCGTGTAAAGTATGCCACCATTCAAACGTGGCTCCAGTACAGTTATGCTAACATTTCATCGGCTTTTAGAAGACAATTTAAATTAATCAGAAATAGATCATCCCTCATAAATATACATTTTAATTGTTAATTATTTTGGGGGATTTCCCCTGTCTTAACAGACTCCTAGCATGAATCGTGTACGTTTAGCCCCAACATCTAGATGAGCCACACAGATCTGAAACGGGTTCATCCTTTAGGAAATACTTTGGTTTACAATACTTGAATGTGACAGCTCCACCTACTGGGCAGGTATGAGAACGCCTACGTATGGCTTGTCTCATGTTCGACTGTTGACACAATATTTAACACTCCTTTTGAAATGGCATGCTATCCTTTACACCCTCTTTAGCCTTCGCCATTAGGATGGAGGTTTAGATGGTGGTCAGTGACCAATATGGTGCTCAAACAAAGGATATTATTCTAATAACTAAGAAATAGGAAACGAAAAGTCCCAATGAGATGAGCGATACTCAGTGCGGTCTGGTTGCTGTTCCCCATGGCTTCTAGCTCTGAATGATCGGCGTTCTCACAGTCTTTGAGCACGCAAATCATTCAGAGATAGAAGCCAGAACCAGTATCTTGCTGAGAAGGAAAAAGGCTCTGCTTTATTGAAGCAGTGTGTTAATCAACAGAGATTTCATCTGAAGTGATTTAAAAAGCGAATCCTCGGTATGTGGGCGGTTGTTAAGAAATATGAATTCAACACACAAGCATCCCTGATAATGGCAGGGATGCAGATTAAGTAGAACGCTGCACAACTACGAGGTTTAAAGTAAACATTAAACCTCCTTCCTCGGGATAAGCGGTTAAAACATCATTAATACCGCGCGATAAAGGCTGCCAGAGTTTTATCTTGCTGGTACAATAACAACCCCACACGGTTCTGGAATGGAGCTATCGCTGTAGAAAGGGGATTGTGCAGAACTCGTAAATTATATGTTTACTCCAGACCGGCTCGGTTTATTCAGACACGACCCCGTTGGACCAGAACCCTTTTGGAAATATTGTGTTTTACTGCACAAGCACAACCTCAAATAAAAGACCTGATCTCTGAGCCAGACCACACACCAACAGGGGACACTCACCCTGAGTCCAGATGTCTCCGGATCCTGTTGAAGCTATGTTTAGACAGTTCATAGACAGTCAGATCTTTGATACCATTTCTTTCTTTCCATGAGAAAGCTCATTTAACTTTAATGTTGGCTCGTCCTCGTCCCTATAATGTAGAACGTACTCACAGGGTAGTCATGTCCAATAGGCCTTAATCACAGAGGTGGAACTGTAGGGGTGAATACAGGTGCATCTCAAGACATTAATCCTGAGCACTGGGATTCCCACAGACCTCTCATTAACTTAATGAGCCACACCTGTCCCTGTAAACCTGTGATAAGTCTGGTTGGTATGTGTGTGGGTATGGACGGACGGAAGGGTGGATGGAGGTATGGATATACAGGCATTACTTCTCTGCGAAATGCTTTCCTGGATTGAACATACATGACGTGACATTCAGTCAGGTCTCATCAGTTTGTTCCTGGAGCTTCAACTCCTCCACAAACGGTGGACAATGTATGTGTTCACAGCCATGAATAAATAACTTAGGAGTCACAGATATGGACATTACTCTGAACTTAAAATAATAAAAGACATTGTAATCTCTTCACTTATTTTCAATTTGTCTGTTTGTCTCGAGTTGAGAAGCTACATTTACATTGAAGGGCATTTAGAAGACACTTTTATCCAAAGCGACTGACAATAAGTACATCTGTCAGAAAAAGAGAAACAACAATATATCGCTTTCGGTATAGTAAGGATGTTCATAGAATCAAGTGCCAAGCACTAATAACTAGGTTAACCCATTCCCTGTACACAACAAAGATAGCTAGGATAAGATGCTACACAACTAAGTACTATTTCTAAGTGCCAGGACATACTGTACAACATACCATTAGTGTGTACATTAAGTTCCAGAAGTGAAAGGGCTGCAATGCTTTTATACATCTTTCCACTATACTGAAGTCCACATGTACATATACATTTGTGTTATTCACAACACTGACATTGTACTTAAGATTATTCTAGTTTTAATATTGTAATGGGAAAATTAAATTTTCACATTCTGTTTCTCTAACGGCCATTTGTTGATGGTGCCTTTTCCCTGACCCCCATGGGGAGGTCAAGGGTCAAAGGGTCCATCTGAGAAGGCACCGCTACGTCTCCCCACATTAAAAATGTCAATGATCCAATCAGATCATCACCCAAGTGGGTGCTACACATTGGTGGTGCTTCGTGAGGTCCCCCCTTCACTGTGAAGCGTCTTTGAGCGTTTAAAAAGCGCTATATAAATTCAAACAATTATTATTATCATAATGTTTTCCTAAAGGACAGAGTTCCCTGTATTCTCATCAGGTAGACAAATGCATAAGGGGATCTCTGCTCCCTCGGACCGGTGTACCCCAGGCACAAAGGTTTACGTTAGATAACACTGGGAGCAGGTAGAGTGGCTGGACAATACAAGGAATAGGAGACAGAGTTTACACGATGGAGGATGGATGGATTTTTCATGTATGGGGCCGATCATGTAAGGAGCAGGTCTGTTCTCAGCATTCCTGAGGCCTGCCTACCACTGTGGAAGAAGTCCTTTCTATTGCCGATGCTTTAGACTTTTCCCTGCAGAGTTCTTAGAGAGACGCAGGTTGAACCCCCATGTGAGGCCTCAGACTATTGTATGTTTGTTGTATGTTTGCTGTATGTCATTGTATGTTTATTACTCCAATACATTAGCCTAATTATTATAAGTTCGGATGACTCTTTATTCTTAAACAGTTAATACAGAAACAATGTGGCAAAATTCCACCACAAACATCCTAGAGATTCACTCGTTACATTGGTTTGATTATCTTTTGGTTGTGTGGTGAATGTATTCTGTTGTTTGGTGTCAGAACAGGAAGAAGGGCTCAAAAACAGACTGTGATCACCACTTCATGAAGATGACCTGGTGATCTGGTGATGAATAGGTGACTGACGCCCCTGGTTTCATCTGTAACATAAAACACATATCGCTTTAAGAAGTGCTCTCCTTAAAGACTGGTCAGGCCTTTATGGGACATCCAATGTACGGGTTGAATTAAGATGGCTCCTGGAAGGACTCCAAGGTTAAGTGCTAATCCCATATCCATCTCCACTTGGATCTCAGTCCAAACGCCCTGCTCTCTGCAGTTATTGGCAGAAGCACTTACAGAGTCAGGTAATCGGCCTTCACTTACAATCACCCAGCGCCCAGAGAAATCATCCGCAAAACCATTCGCATATCTATCCGTCCATCCATTTGGGTGAATTATTGCAATTTTTTTACATTCTATCCAACCAATAAGATATTGGTGTGAATTGGCTGGACTTATTTATTGGTTTTATATGCTGTGCCAAATACACTCTAAAAATGATGAAACGTATCATTTGGACCATAAGGACTTAAATGACACGGAGACATTATGAGTATGAATGTCACCATAAACCTCGTACGTGACACGTCTATTGCTGCGCTTAAATAGGGGAATTGATTTAGGAAGAGAGGCGGGGGGGGGGGGGGGGGGGGGGGGGGACGGGGGGGGACGCCTGTTCCAGCGTTCTGTGAGGACCTGTGACTCACTGGAGAGGCTGCGCTCCAGAAGGAGGGCCACAACGCTGTCCTCGTCCTAAACCAAGCATGTGAGAGGTCATGTGAACGTTTCCACGAGAGGAAGGCGGGTGTGTGAGACGGCGGCCAGATTCATAGACTTTCAGATGATTAAGATGTTTATTGCGAAATCAGAGAACTGCCCTTAATACCCCTACACTCTCTCTCTCTCTCCGCAAGATTCATGTGTTTAGTTAAACACGTGATTCATATCATAAATAAATGTCTACTGCATATCTCTTTTTAATAAGACATCCACACACAAAACACAACATTTCCCAAACGGATCAACGACCAAACATGGACTGTGGTTTAGAAGAAGAGGAACTTCAAGGTGAATCCCGCAAAGTACCGGGAAATGGGGGAAAATGCATTAGAATGAAAACCCAAACTCCCTGATTGCAAACAACATCCTTAGCAGCGTTTTAAGGGAGGTACCTAACAGCTAAAGAGGGCACATTTGGTCCTGTAGCCCTCAGAGGTGTAAAACAATGGGTGGAACGCAGGGCTCATGAACATGAAAGGCTGCTATCGCCGCACATGGGCAGCGCTGAGTCACGGCCACAGCTGCTATGCTAATCTGGTTCACCACGACAGGTAGCAAAGCAACTGTAAATCATGACGGTGCTAAATGGAACAAGCTGCGAAGCCTGATGCTCTCAAACCTTCACCTCTGGTGGAGATCAAGGAGGAACAGAACTATGGTAATGTTTATTTTTAGGTGACTGGATTTTCATTCTTTGCAATGTAGTTCATGGTGAAGGACAAAGACACACACACACGCGGACGCAGACACAGACAGACACACACACACACACACACACACACACACACACACACACACACACACACGCACGCACGCACGCACACACACACACACACAAACACACACACACACACACACACACACACACACACACACACACACACACACACACACACACACACACACACACCCGCAAACGCACACACGGACACACTCACACACACACACACACACCAATCTTAAAATGACCAAAACGATATTGATGCTGATAGACCAGCCAGCGTTGATTTTTCATTACTGATGATGAAAAGCTCAGGCTAATGTAAAAAAGGAATTAGTTTGTCCATCTATCTATTTTTCTTAATATCATCCAATTACGGCATGTTCCATCAACGGAGAGATCTCTGGCAGGGTGTCCCATTTTGTCTTAACCCCAAAATTACAACTATAACTCCATTATAATAAACGATGGTTCATCATCAGATATGGGAACCATTCGTAGGATGGGCTATGCTTTTATGGAGAGCAAAAAAAATAAAAAAAGCCAAAGAATAAGGAAAAGTCTTTAAGCCGTTGTGGGCCTCAGCCAACGCGCCTAACCTTTGCTCCCACTGGTTTTGGGAGTGAGCTAGTTTCCTTCTTCCTCTGACATCACTCTGAGGGATCCACACAATGATAATACGGCCCCAATTGCATGACATTACTGCTTCCTCGAATTCACATGGGAGCGCTGTGTTAAAAAGCCCTCGCAACCACCGGCAGACGGCCACAGCCAGCCCAGCTGCACAGCTGGTGTACTGCAAGGGACACGCACAACGGATACACAAATTCCACATAGTTATGAACCAGGGAAAAACATTTCCTTGGGCAGGAGTTTTTTTTTTTTGTTTTCACAGAGCAGCCAATGGCTGAGCGGAGCACATCATGTCCGATTCATTCCTCAACACACAATCAGGAGAATATGAAAACGATAGTGAGGCATAGACATCACATCAAGATAGTTTCTGTTCTCGAATGGAAGCTCCAGGAATCAAACCCTCTTCCCCTTGTGCTTAAACATGTCAATGTGCCTTTAGTGTAACTCAAGAGCCGTTAAAATGTTCTTAACAAGAAGGTTTACTTGTATAACAGCCCTGCGCCGTATGAAAACCACCAGTCTCGTTTTGAAGGAACATTTGAAGGCACCTGGGTTTATCCACGTGACACGTTACATTACTCCTAAATAATCGCCCTCTTTGTTTGTCTTTGTCTGGGGGCATCGAACCCTGGGTTACGATAGCGTGATTGTTAAAGGTCCACTTCACAATAGAGTTTAGTGTGAGCCTATACTCCTGTGTCTGAAGTACCCAGAGCCCCACGGGATGCGGGCTCTGAATTCTAAAGCCCAATGCTGGTAGAAATAAGTGTTTTCTCTGTGCGCCTCAGATCCTAATTTGTTGTTGTAGCCTATTGTAGAAATATGATCCAAAAGCAGAGAAAAGCACACACACACACAACGAGGGCAGAAAATGTGCACCTTGTGTGATTTTTTTAATGCGGTCCAGATGTGAGCGGGGACCATGGAAACAGGTGATGATAGCATTACACCCCGATTGCAAACAGATGGGGAAGGGCTTGAACCTATTCTGGTGTCACTGTTGGGGTCATAAATAAAGATTTTCTGTTGTTTTTTCTGATGAAATGATTTCTGTGTGAATAAGGCTCGGGAAACTCTGGCTCTGTGTCAAACCACGGCTAGCAGATAGCATCTCCTGAAAAACATTCAAAACGCAAAGTAAAGTAAACTTCTCTTTGACAAATTGTTCCGCCAGTCAAATAACTGTTTACATAACAAGTCCAAATCAAGTCCACTAAAAGACAGTCTTAACACTTAAGTATATTGTGATGCTGATCAAC
>NC_044061.1:2020816-2095816 GCF_902167405.1 Gadus morhua | reverse complement strand
TCATCAGAGTGCATTATGGGATTTGATGTCGGTGATACTCTGCCATATTTAGAGGACTCAAGAGAGTGATAGAACTGTAAAACCCTAAACCAAGGTAACCATTCTGTACTATAGGCTAATTAAAATGCTGTTTCGCTTCGACTCAAACACAACGACGTCCCCCCACAACGACAAATCAGTCCACGATGTATCACCGAACAATGAACCAAAGGATCAGTACAACACAATCATTAACATCCCTGTTCTCCTCCCCTTCCACACGGAGGCGTTCACGATGAGCCAGCTCTACAGGCTGCTGCTGCTCAGATGTACCGTCGTTGTTCTCATCCAGAGGTCTTGAATGTCATTCTCCTGCCACAACACAGGCCGGACTCCCAGTGGGACACGGAGTCCCTCTGTGTGTCCCTCTGTGGTTCCCCAGGTAGACCTAACATCTATAATGGACTCCACGGGTTCAAAGCAGAGAGCGGATCTCATTATTTGGCGGGGCATGTTAACTTAAAGCGTGGGTGTGTCGGAGAACAGAGCAGGCCACTTCAAAACAAACACTACATGAAATGCTTGCTTTCTTCTTGCAACAGAGCATGCCGTTTATCTCATTCACCAAATATCTGTCAGGGTGTAGTACGGGCGTGTGATGTTGGTCTGTATGTGTGGGCTCAGCATGTGTGTGTGTGTCCTTTTGTGCGTGTGTCTACGTGTGTTTAAGTGCCTGTTTGTGTGCCGAGTGCATGAGTGTGTTTGTGTGCATGTGCCTGCATGTATAGTGTGTGTGTGTGTGTGTGGGTATGTGTTCCTGCACATATATGTGTGTATGTGTGTGTGTGTGTGGGTGTATATGTGCCTCAGTGTATGTGTGTGTGCCCTGAACCACGTCAAGCACGTCATACACAGACACACATGCACATATACACACACACACACACACACATAAGCACGCACACATGAAAATACATATGTGCCACTCACGCACATGTGTTAACACACACAAACGCACACACACACACAAACACACGCACAGACTCATACATATGCATGCCCATTCAGACACACACACACACACACACACACACACACACACACATACACACACGCACACACACACACATACACACACGCACACACACACACACACACGGCAGCTCCCGCTGCTCTTTACGACCGCTGCACCTGTAGCAGAGCCCAGTGGAGCCATGTGAGCGCAGCGCTGCATTCTCCATCGGTCACGGCCATGTTGTTATGATCCCTGAAGGCAGAGACAGGAACAGGAAGGAGAAGCGGCTGGTGGGGGGGACGGACGACTGTTCCTTCAATGGCCTGCCCACCTAACCCCATCTGACCCCACTGAACCCCAACAACACCCCACCCTGCCAAACCCACCTAACCAGGGTTCGAGTTATAATTCCATCTCTGTGGGGTTCTCTTAAAGTTGTTGACGGGGGGGGGGGGGGGGGGGGGGGGGGGGGGAGGAGTCCGTACCGGCCTTGCGCTGAGTTGTTGACAATGAGTCGTAAATAAGCCCCTTCAGGTCGAAGCAAGACACCTCCGTTTCACGTCGGTGTCCGGTTCACCCTATCGGGGCTTATTTTCCCGATAATGACCGGCGTTCTATTATCCCTTACTTAACGTCAATATCACTCTGCATGTGGAAGGGAAAGTAGCTTTATTTGCAATTACGATATTATGCTGCTGTATTTTCAGAGACCCCCACAGATATCTGAGTTTGCTGCTTTCATGGGAGCCAGACCTCTCTCTATGGGAGCTCAGCTCCCACTGGCTCCCACCTAACTCCAACCCTGCACCTAACCCCATCCAACTCAACCTCACCTCTCTGTTGTGATTATGGGGATGTGATCACGGGTGTGGTTCTCTGAACACATGACACATCCCTCCGCTCATAAATCAGCCTAATATAAGGATGTGTTTCATACTGGAGCCTGAGTCCAGAGGGTGTGACCTTAAATCTGACCGTTAGCTGATCGTTTGATCTACTATGACTTTCTTTTTAAAGCAGAAGTTTCCTCATCAATGTCCAAACTGGGTCTTATTATTTCAACACACAACTTTGGTTTCGTAGGAAAGAGAGAAAAATAAACAATAGAAGACTTAGAAAACCACAACAGAAGCGAGTCCAGTGAACATTGTTGTCCGGTCCCAGAACAACAGTTGGACAGTTACTATATGCCATTGAACCCATTGGAAGAACTGACACATGAGCTTCAAATAGGAACGTCTCGGCCTTTATATGAGAGTACAATCGTTTTATCTGTTTGGAGCGATACACGACAAATGAGGTTTTCCATGTTCCTAGTTTTGTTTGGAGGATGTGGCTGGGATTAGGAGAGTGAGTGAGCAACAAGCTCCTCTTTGTTAAACAATGCACGTTTGACCACTAGTCATTTGCAGAGTTGGTTTATTGCTGCCAAATCGTATCGTTAAATGAAAATCTATTTAAATCGCACTCATGTGGTGATAAAAAAAGCACACAATAACAAATATTAGTTTCCCTGCGTCTACGAAGCCTGTTTTCTTTGGAGGTGTCGACCCCTAAACCCGTTCCTCCCAGAGACCCATGATCGGTATCCTACAGGCTGCCAGCCATCGCATTGTGTTGCTGACTCTGCTCCACACACAGAAAAAAGAAAACCAAACTGCAATCAAAAACACCTGGCCTGGGGCTCGGAGTGAGTTTGGCATGAACACAACATTACAGCATATAAACAAGCCCGCGATTCCATACAGAGGCCCCATAATTGTTGGACAAAGGAGGATTGCCTCATTTTTTTTTTCTTTCACAAACTGTTTTACAACCACTGTAGTACAACACAGAGCCCGAGGCAGAGAACAGTTGTATCTGACGCAAAACTAATAAACACAATCTCACTTGCAAAATACAGGATGGGGATCCCTTCGCTGTCCCCCAACAGCTCCACGGAGAGAGGACGGGGCGATCTGTCGTATACCGGGAGGTTTACTGCTCATTTCATGATCATTGGTATATATCTTTCTACTTTCCACTTCCCAGATATCAGATACCACTAAGAACTACATTTCACTGAACCACAGTTTTCAGATCTTTGCCCATAGCCTATGTCAACATATAAATTCCCATGTTTATTCGTATATATTCATATATTTAGTTCTATACTTTAAAATGTAACTGGGGTCATTGTAATACGATTTCATTTCGTACTGTTACATATTCATGTAACATTGAACAGAACAACTATAGTGTTTCACAACCTTGGTCTAATTGTGCCTTAAAGAACACTTAAATGTGTGGAGTGTTCAACTGATTGAACGTACATGCAACCTTCAGCCCAGAGTTTGGGTTTCTTTCCAACCAGAGATCTATGAAATAAAAAGTTGTGTAAAAAAGTGCGTTGTTGGAAGTGGACGCGAGAACGGGAGTTTCTTCTGCTCATTATGAGCCAGCGGCTGTGCGGGAGAACCCGGGCCCCCCTCCCCCGCCGTGCCCTGGCAGCCCCTCCACACCCCCACCGAGACGCGTCCTGGCTGTGATGGGCCCCTGACAGGCCCCTAAAACAGCCCGCTCAATGCGCTGCCAGCCCGGACGTGGGGCGGCTATGGAGGCCATGGCAGCTTCTTGGCCCGGGGCTCGCATCACAAACCGTGTTCCCTCTCCTCCCCCTCTCCCACCCCCCTCTGTCTCCCTACCTTCTCCTCCTATTCTCTTTCTGTTTGGTTTCGTTTGTTTCGGCCACAGGGTGGCCATGCAAGGCGTTCCAAGTCGATATGGTGGGAGTTTCCTGCTCGACATAGTGATCATACCAAATAGTGTGTGTTTAAAGGTTTGTCTTGTGAGTCAGTGCTGCTCGGATGCATCGGGGGATTTCTGTTCCAGTGGCACATCTGCCGCGGCTGCGTCAGTAGAAGTAGTGCATCGTTGTTTAACACAAACCTATTTCCGATTAGAACACATTTAGATTCCCACTTGGTGGTTTTGCTTTTATGAATCAATTTGGTCGATTTTCCAAGTTTCACACAAAAACTTAGTGAAAAATGTGTTATAATGAAATATAAATAATAAAATACTTCTTTATGAAGCAATAATAGGAGTATGGGCCCACTGGAAATGGAAGCAGCGAGAGATGTGTGTAGATGCATTACTGCCCTCCACTGGCCAATTCTTGTTACTACAACCAATGCCTTTTTATCGCGGTAGATGGAAATATTATCCACCATATGGTTTACCTTTTGCATTTATTTCACTTTCAACAATCGTGAGCGTTAAGCGTTGGGCAGTTAAAGTTCACTTGATGTTATGTTAACTTGAAAGGTAGGCAAACTGTCAAACTGGTCAAAATCCATCCATCCATTTTCATGACTTAATCCTCCTAATCCAATTAAAGACTGCGGGGGACTGGAGACGCGCCCAAAATAACAGCACCTCCATTTCCCGGAGAACAATCCATTTTCAGTGCACAAGAGAAACCAGCCCAATGTGAGTCAGACTTAACTTTTTGTTTCTTTTTTTATTGATACAATAATCTGTATTAGTGTAATAGTGCATCATCGTTTTGAATCAGTGTGTGGGTGTGTGTCTCCTTCCCTGAATTAAGATGATTCAGCTACGGGCTGCGTCCATTTCGCTACATCCCCTTTTAAAATAACACAAAACATGAGAGAGGCGGGGAAAAGCATGACCTCAGTCACCAACACGGCACACATCATGCAATGATTCAAGGGAGACACAATTGTTCTTAATGCCAGTCTACCCATCACATGTTTAAGGTAACACAGAGTCGATTTGTCTTTGAAGAACAGGTTATGAAATCACTACTATTTTCCCCCTCCGAACACCGAATTATTTCTGCTCCCTCGAGATGTGTGATTTAGGCCTCAGGAGTCGGAGCAAATCACTTGCAGACTACTTGGGGAGAACAATATTAATTTGAGGCGCTGGTTTCACAAACTCGCCGAATAACTTCCCTTCATTGTGGTAGGCTACAGCCACGGAATCGGCCTCACTGGTAACAGTCTCCATATTTAAATGTAGTGCTGCTTATGCCTTAATTAATACCAGTACCAGGACGATAACTCATATTTATTATCAGAGAGACAGAGTCTGTCTGGACTCCCATCTTCTTCTTCAGAGACCATAGAGGAAGAATCCAATTTACAACAGAGGTGGTTTGTTAGGGTTTCAAATGACAATAGAACGCTGAAAAACAATCTTGAGAGGAAAGAAATAAAGCAACTAGTAGTGTTAAAAGTTATATAAATTATTGAAAGCATTCAGAGGGAAAGCGTTCTAAGATCAGGTGTTTGAACGCGTAGGAAGCACCAACACCGAGTGGCACTTCTCCTCAGTCCGCTCTTAAACCGGCCAGATGTGTTTTTTCTTTCTTCCCACCGATGTCTCAGCAGCAATTACCAAAGGTTATCACAGATCATCAGCAGCCAGATGGAATCACCCTCAGTCCCCGTAGCCCTCCTCGCTCTCGGGAAACTAATTAAAATTCCTCTTTGGGCCTTTCGCTAAAAACCCAATAAAGAAAAGCTGAGCAAAGTCAACAGAGGAGTGGGCCAGCAGAGACAGTGTGGAGAGGAGAGGAGAACCTCACTGCCAAGTCTTATCTACTGTACACCAGCACCCAGGAGAAGTTGTCTTTCCCGAGTCGCATCGCTCTTCTACCCTCACACCATCCCATCCTCTCCACAGGATCCAAACCCCATCCAGATGTTTCAGCTTCCATGTTTCACGACCTTCCGATAATCTTATCAAGAGGCTCACTGATTGCTTCTTCGATAACATTTGGAAAGAATTCAGACATGTCTGAGTCAAGGGCTTAAAAGATAACCGATAAAGACTAAATAAATAAACTGGATACTGGAAGATACTGGTTCACATGAAACCAATATTTACTCATTTTTGTATTCAACTATTTCTTAGCCATTACTTGAAAACTGTTAGCAAATGTGGACTTAAACAAAGGTTTAATACCTTCCTTAAGGTGTTGCATACATTTGGGACCATCTTTAAAACCAATGATAGATTCAGCTGAGTTAGTAAGTATCAACATACATTCAAATATATATGGTATTGAGTCCAGACTGGATTATAAGTATTATTGACAGGATTCAGAATTTGCTTTTTGCAATTCAGTGACTTTCAAGAAAGCGAATCTCAATTGAAAACCTTAAATACTTTATTTAATTGCTAGAGCTTTGGTGGACATAGATTGAGGGAGATGTTGGCTTTGTTTAGGATCATTGCTAAAATACCTCCAATATCTGGCTGACCTGAAGAATGTCAAATCATTTCTCACACAGAAGGAATGTTTACAAAAGTAGATTATTTTATTGAGCGCTCCATCGTCTCACAGGACTTGTCCTATCTGAACACATCTGGCACGGTTCTTAATGTGTTGAAACAAAACACCAAATAAAAGTCTGCTTTTGGGCATGTAAGTATGGTATCAAATTGTTGATTTTATAGTTTGCAATTTTAAATCACAATAACGATACGATTGCAATCATGAGAACAGATAAAATTTACCGATATGATTTTTTTGACAAATAAATAAAAAGTGTATGTCATATTTCATATGCCATATGTCATGGTGAATGTGAAACACTACTAAACATTTTGACTTTGAATTATTATAATTTCAAATGAGCTGAAACTGAGCCGGGTGTGACCAAGTTATCGAGCTGCTTCTGATTCAACACCTGACTTCACAATCGATCTCCCGCAGCCCGGGATGAAACCTCCTCTCCAGAAGGACTAACCAGAACCAGGGATCCGGCCCGGAAACATGAGACACAGACACAGAGCTCTAGGCCTGGTTTACCCCGAACCCCACCACAGTGACTGGTCCTCTTCTGAGGACGGCTGGTCCTCATCAGGGGGGACCTCTGGGCTAGTCCTCTTCTGAGGACGGCTGGTCTTCATCAAGGGGGGCGTCTCTGTAGGCGGCCTGGGGCCCGGTCTCAGGAACGAAGCTCCCCATGGAGACCTTCAGCGCTTCACTCAGCTTCTGGCTCGCTATTCTGGACTGGAGCTCCTGAAAGGACACAACACGCTATGAACCAGGAGAGACAGTCTGAGGTCTGTAACATCAATATGAACCGGGAGAGACAGTCTGAGGTCTGTAACATCAATATGAACCGGGAGAGACAGTCTGAGGTCTGTAACATCAATATGAACCGAGAGAGACAGTCTGAGGTCTGTAACATCAATATGAACCGGGAGAGACAGTCTGAGGTCTGTGACATCAATATGAACCGGGAGAGACAGTCTGAGGGCTGTAACATCAATATGAACCAGGAGAGACAGTCTGAGGTCTGTAACATCAATATGAACCGGGAGAGACAGTCTGAGGGCTGTAACATCAATATGAACCAGGAGACAGTCTGAGGTCTGTAACATCAATATGAACCGGGAGAGACAGTCTGAGGGCTGTAACATCAATATGAACCAGGCCAGGAGAGACAGTCTGAGGGCTGTGACATCGCTATGAACCGGGAGAGACAGTCTGAGGGCTGTAACATCAATATGAACCGGGAGAGACAGTCTGAGGTCTGTAACATCAATATGAACCGGGAGAGACAGTCTGAGGGCTGTAACATCATTATGACCCGGAAGAGACAGTCTGAGGTCTGTAACATCAATATGAACCGGGAGAGACAGTCTGAGGTCTGTAACATCAATATGAACCGGGAGAGACAGTCTGAGGTCTGTAACATCAATATGAACCGGGAGAGACAGTCTGAGGTCCGTAACATCAATATGAACCGGGAGAGACAGTCTGAGGTCCGTAACATCAATATGAACCGGGAGAGACAGTCTGAGGTCTGTAACATCAATATGAACCGGGAGAGACAGTCTGAGGGCTGTAACATCAATATGAACCAGGAGAGACAGTCTGAGGTCTGTAACATCAATATGAACCGGGAGAGACAGTCTAAGGTCTGTAACATCAATATGAACCAGGCCAGGAGAGACAGTCTGAGGTCTGTAACATTAATATGAACCGGGAGAGACAGTCTGAGGGCTGTAACATCAATATGAACCAGGCCAGGAGAGACAGTCTGAGGTCTGTAACATCAATATGAACCGGGAGAGACAGTCTGAGGTCTGTAACATCAATATGAACCAGGAGAGACAGTCTGAGGTCTGTAACATCAATATGAACCGGGAGAGACAGTCTGAGGTCTGTAACATCAATATGAACCAGGAGAGACAGTCTGAGGGCTGTAACATCAATATGAACCAGGAGAGACAGTCTGAGGTCTGTAACATCAATATGAACCAGGAGAGACAGTCTGAGGTCTGTAACATCAATATGAACCGGACCAGGAGAGACAGTCTGAGGGCTGTGACATCAATATGAACCGGACCAGGAGAGACAGTCCGAGGTCTGTAACATCAATATGAACCGGGCCAGGAGAGACAGTCTGAGGGCTGTAACATCGATCGCCATTATAAGCACTTTGTAACTTTGTTTTGAAAGGTGTTATATAAATAAAGTTATTATTAATATCTGGTGCCCTTTCCCCACACATTGACAACGCATTAAGAATCATTGAACTGTACGGAACGAGGTTTTCAGTCTTGCAAAGACATCCCATTTATCTGAAATGCAGAGAGAGAGAACTAGGGATGGGCAAAACGATTATTTTCAGAGAATTATTTCTTTCAGTTCCGTTCACTATCACGATTCGTTTTTTTGATTCGTTCATTAAATCAGATGGTCTGTTACGTCATTTGCCAGGGCATCGGAAATTATGGAATAAATGTTAATCAACATACATGTAGCCTACTACTATCTAATTGTCTGGCGAAATTACCCAGGTCAAGTGTAAATATTAAGCATATATATATAAAGCACATACGTGCCTTTTTTTTGTTTACCCATGGGCCATGGCAACGAGATTGCTACCTTCTCTCATTGGCTGAATCGATGAGAACGTTTTAGAATCAATCAATATAAGGTCGCGGGGAGACTAAGCTCTGTTTGTTTGTATATTTTATTTACGCGACCATATTTTTGTTATATGTTTAAAAAAAATAATCAGTTCTCTTGTTTTGGGAATCAGTTCTCGTCGGTCACCTTTGGGGTTCGTTGGTTCTGACCGACTCGTGGCCGACCGACCCCTCACTAGTGGGACCTCACCTGGTGTTTGCGGGCCTGGTCCTCCAGCAGCGAGGCCGACTCCTCCAGGGAGAGCAGCAGGGCGGGGCTGTGGTGGAGGGGCGGCTGCCTGGCAGCGGTGATGTCATCGAGGTGCTTCCTGTCCCTCTCCTTCCGTGCTTCTGCAGAGAGGGGCGGCGCCCGTCTCAGAGGTTGATCACCCGACAGTGACTCTGAGGAGGAGTGATGCTCTGCGCTGGGGCTAAGGCTGCAATAAAGACATGGATAGGAACGTTAAAGGGGACACGTTGTACCACCAGGTGTGAGTGTGATTAGCCTTACAAGCCGTTTCGAAAATCTGACCCATATGACATCACTAAACTGTCCACCTAGATCTGTGCTGGATAGATGAGCCCCGATTACTTCAGTCCACTGGGTAGGCTGGTAGACTGATCTATCCAGCACAGATCTAGGTGGACACGTCCACTAGTGAGGTCATATGAGGCAGATTTTCAAAACGGCTTGTAAGGCTAATCCCACTCACACCTGGTGGTGTATAATGTCCCCTTTAACCGATTGGTCAAAGACGTAGACAATCCGTAGACAATCAAATGCATAAACGTATATGGTTCTAAACATATTGGAGGCTATGAACCCAAATCCAACATCCATATGAATATTCCCCCAAAAAACCGCTCACTGATTTGGTTTGAATCTCTGCTTGCGGTCGCCCGACGCCCTCTCTGTCCTCTCCAGCACCTCCAGGTAGTTCGGTTTGGTGTGCGGCGGCGTTCTGAGGAACACGTCGCCCCTCTCCGCGTCGCTCCTCGAGGCCTCCGGGGGCGCCCTGGTGCTGGATGCGTCCGACAGCGAGACCTTCTCCAGGGCCTGTATGAGGTCTCTCTCTCCGGTGGCGCCGGAGGCCAGCCTGGCCGCGGGCGTCTGCCCAGCTCCAACGGTCACTCTGGAGTGATCGGAGTGAGACACGTCCATCTGTCCCGCAGAAGCAACCTCCCCCGGCCTGCTGTTAGAGGACGTCCCGGCGCTGCAGGCGACCCCATGCTGTCGCTGAGAGAAAGCCTGCTGGTACTTGGACTGTAATTCTGTCCCCACAGAAAACAGCAGGCGTGGTCTTTGTTTGTCTTCGTCGCGCTCAACAACGGCGAGGCGAACTCTCTCAGCAAAGTCGGAGATCTTCCTCCCGCCGTCTGGGAGACTGCGGAGGAAGCGCCTGGAAACAGAGCATTCTGCCGTCACCTCATTATTCACTCAACACAACGTTTAGGAACGAGGCCAGTCGGCGCGGAGGCAGCTGTCAGCTGTCAGGTGACGTGTGTGCGATATTAAGGAGGATGAGGAAAACATCTCGGTTACTCCGTGGTGTCGGAAGCAAAATGTGTTCATATTGTTGATATGTGTGATTAAACAGTCTGGGTATTCGGTAGACGATGTGTGTAACGTCTTTGACGCATCAGTAACATGAATCAGTGTGATGCAATCGAGAATTTCCATCTCCTTGACAGTAGACGACCATGAACACAACTTACAGCAGACATATGCAGCCCATATCGGATCGCCCTATAGACGACTATAGTGCATTCATATCTTAGTGATCATTAGACCTAGATATCCTTTAGTTTTCTTCCTACCTGTTTGATAAGATGTTATTGAGGTTTCCTACCTGTTTGATAAGGTGTTATTGATCACAGATCGGGGTCTCCAACCTGTTTGATAAGATGTTATTGATCATAACGTCTCCTACCTGTTTGATAAGATGTTATTGATCATAAGGTCTCCAACCTGTTTGATCAGATGTTATTGATCATAGATCAGGGTCTCCTACCTGTTTGATAGGATGTGCTCCTGTCGCACCAGGAGTTCCTGGAGTTCCTCTCTGGTCTTGCTCCTCAGATCTCCCACCTGGCCCTGGCTCTCTGGCCGCGATGAACGCATATCTGGTGAGGTGTATTAGCTAGAGAACAGATGATGTACAAACGATGTAAGAAACATGTTTATTGTTTTATATAGCCAGCATTATATCATTCTCTGGCTGGACTCACTAACACGACATGTTTATTATGGCGCTACCGCCGGGTTATCTTCTTCTTCATCTTCTCTTTCCCGCTAACCCAGACTCCTTATGGTGCGTCACTGCCCCTACCGACGACTAGGAGAATGCACCCCCTTATGGTGCGTCACCGCTCCCTATGGGCGACCAGGAGAATGCACCTTATTATGGTGCGTCACCGCCCCCTATGGGCGACCAGGAGAATGCACCTTATTATGGTGCGTCACCGCCCCCTATGGGCGACCAGAGAATGCACCTTATTATGGTGCGTAACCGCCCCCTACCGGGACGAGAAGAATGCATCTTCCAAACTCTAGATTCAAGTACAGAAAAAAGCAAGATAATAAATAGATTATTCATATGCCCCAATTTAAGAAGAAACACTTTATATTCTGATATAATGCAATTTGATTTAAACCAACCAGTTTTTCTCTTCGACTTTTGTGTAAAGTATTTGTCATATCAAGCTGCACTGCCACCTAGCGACCAGTTTAAGTTTTAATTCCATTTATACTCTGTACATCTGTTTGTATCATTATTCTCTCATAAAGAGCTTCTATATAATTTATCAAATGTATTATTTTGCCATCAACTCATGGCATTCCCAGATAATACATTTTAAGGGACAAATAGATTGATTGAATGCAGGAGGGGAATAACACCGTTTTGCTTTTTCATAAAATAAGACCAATTGTTTTATTTATATTAATTTAGTCATTGTGAAAGTTGATTTTTTTTGTCATAGTAATACCTTCAATGGAATTAATACAATTAAAAACATTGAGGTATATAGTACGTCACCTACAAATAAATGTGGGTTAGTTACTTCCAAGGACCCGGATTATTAAATTGACAAGAATAACAATAGAGAACATAAATAATATTTATTTTCAAAATATATATGGCTTCATGTTGTATTTGCAGATTGATATGCATTGATTGGGGCATAGCTGATTCTACTTTTGATAGAAAGCACCTCGCATATTGAGTCGGCTCAGGAAGTTCCATAAATACAAATGTATACGCATATTCCATCATTCAAATGCACCATACTTCATTAGTTAATAAACTGGTGAAACATGGGATACATTTCTATCACCCATGTTCAACATCAAACATTGTAATAAATATGCAGTTTAAAAAATAACAAAATACTTCACTTCATTTATCGGGAGTAAATACCAAAGTAGAGAAAAATGCAAAGGAATGGTTTTGACCTCTTCCCATATGATCCCTATCCTTCAATGAGTCTTCCAGGTGGACTATATTGTAAACAAAATAAAGCACAAACCAGCAGTGTTATTAACAACCTTTGATTTACAGTGCCAAAACTATATACAGCTACAGTAACACTGCAGAACGGGGGTGAACGTTTCACATCAATAAAAGGCTTCTCCGACATAGATACTCCATACACGCATTTACAATACCGTACCAGCATTTGACCCCTCCATAACATCATTAGATTTATTTTCCCTGTCTTCACCCAAAATGCAAAACAAATTATCTTTTCAAATCAGAAATATACATCCCTTCTTTTGATTTGGCAACGTCCTTGAGCCCGACACGAGGAAGTGAAGGTCACTGATCGATCTTGATGTTTGCGGTGATCTCCATCAGTCTCATGAAGGGGGTGTAGATCTGAGAGGGGGGTCTCGCCGTGGGAGCGCGGGCGGGGGCGCCGGCGTCGGCTGGACCTGATCCGACGGAGGGGCTCGTGGAGCCGGCCTCGTCGCCGGGGGGGCTCTCAGAGTCTGAGGCCTGAGGGGCCGACGCCACGCCGGGGGGCGCGCTGGGGTTGGCCTGCAGGACGCGGCTGTACTGGAGAGGGGAGTACCTCAGTAAACTGCTCTCCAGTCTACTGGGGGGCAGGTAGGAAGCCTGGGGGCTTCTGGGTGGGGGGGGGCTGCTCGAATAGGGGTCCGGACGATGCGGTCCTGGGAAGTCATTGGGCTCAGACTGGAGGGGGCGCCCGCCGGGCATGCCTTGGGATTGGTTCCTGTGGACGCACGGTTAGGTCAAAGGATGAGGATCTGTCCCAACAGATCAGTCTCTCTCTCTTGGGTTAACGTGTTGTTGATGTTTTGGCTGAACTTCTTACCTAGAGGGCAAATCACAGCCCACTCCAACCTCCCTGGTTTGGAGTTTATCTCTTGCCCTATTCTGCGCAGACATAAAATACTTCAGCTTGTCGTCTAACTCATTATTCTAGGAAAAGAAAAGAGGAAAGAACGGGATCAGTTCAGATCATGCAAAGGAATCAGGTGGTGTCTGACATCCGTTGTGAAAAGTGAATTGATAGGTACGGTAAACCTCCACACAGAAATGACGCAGGCATCTGATGAAAGCTTCAACACTTCAACTCCAATCAAGTCGTAAAGCGACAGCACCACCACAACCCTGAGAGGAGAACGGTCGTCAGTCCTGCCACCTTACCTCACATTCCACTATGGCAATCCTGTCTAGGAGTTCTGAGATGAAAACGTCCTTCTGTGCGATCTTAGCCCGGAGCGATTGAACCTTTGCATTTTATAAAAAGAGAATATTGGTTATTACACTGCTTGAGCGAATAGCATTAAGCACATCATTTCAGTACCCTCGGAGATACACTCGTTATTTCTCCTTGAGTGACACTCGGACGCAGGTTGGAATGCGACATGCAGAGACAGCGTTTGTCCGTCTGTCTTTAAATGGAGACGTGGTTCCTCACCTCCTCTATCATTCCTTTGACTTTCCTCTGCTGGCAGAACACCATGTCGTTCAGATGTTTGATCCTCTCCCGGAGGTCTGTCGCTTCGTTCTCCAGACTTTTGGATCTAAGTGAAGTGATCAGTTAGGACTCAATGCCGTTTTGACTCCCATGAAGAGCAACTCAAACACAGCACGATGTTGGTGAGGGTCTCTCTGGGTACCTCCGTGTCACGCTGCCATCCGTCTGTTCAGTGAGCTCCAGCAGGCGGAGCCGTTGTTCACACTTCTGCAGCTTCTCTCCGAGCTGGGTCTTCTCCTACGTATGAAGAATGAAATTTCCATTAAATTCATTTAAATTCAATTGTATTTGTATAGCCCTTAATCACAGGTACAGTCTCAAAGGGCTTAGCAGGCCGTGTGTTTATATCTCGAGAAGGAACGCAGAGTGGGGGATCGCTCCTTCCAGGGATGATCAGGAGTGCAATGGGTGTCTTAATTGACATACATTCATACATATATGCAGGCAAAACATTTTAAATCAGTGATTGGATGCTGGCCGGTTAACCATAAGGAGAGTCGAGGCTTCAGGTTGCAACCCGACACATCTTCCACCTTATCATTCTGTAGTTTGGGCTCATGCGCCGTCTATGTGTCGGTCCGCCCGGAGGGGGACAGAGAGCCGGTGGGGGGGGGGGGCAGAGAGCCTGTGGGCGGGTCAGAGAGCCTGTGGGGGGGGGGTCCGAGAGCCCTACCTGTCCCATGCAGTCCAGAAGGCGTTCCAGCTCTCCGATCCTCTGGTCCCGCTCGGCGACCTGGGCCTGGGCGGTGCGGCTCGTGGTCTCTGCCTCCTCCAGACGCCTGACATACTCGTCGATTTGGGCCTGAGCAGAAAAAAGGAAAACCAGAAGTGCTTTCAGATGTGCGACTGAGTTTGGATCACAAAAAGGTCTTTCGTGCACCATTGTAATTCCTTGACGTGGCAAAGCACATCTGTCGAGGCATTTCACGAGGAACACATGTTCAGAGTTCACCTGAAGTCTGCATAGCATCCCCCCCCCCCCCCCCCCCCCCCCACACACACACACACACCCCTCTTACAAACTTATTGGTTGTTGTACGTCCGGACACTTAAAGTACACACTTATTGTATGTTGTACGTCCTGGCACTTAAAAAATAGTACTTAGCATTATGTAGCATCTTACCCTAGCTGTCTTTGTTGTATACGGGGAACGGGTTAACCTAGTGATGGTTAATGCTTGGAACTTGGTTCTAGGAACATCCTTACTGTACCGACAGAGATATATTGTTTTTTCCCTTTATTCTGACAAATTTGCTTATTGTAAGTCGCTTTGGAGAAAAAGCGTCTTCAAAAGGCTCCTACATGTAAATGTAATGTAAATATACCACATCAACAGAATCAAATCGGAACAATATCTTATAACCAATGCACTCCCTCTTATCTCTCGGTGGCCGGCCCTGTTTGTCTCTACACTCTCTGTGTGAGTAACAGTGACACGAGGAATGCGCACCTGCAGCTTTTCAATCTCCTCTCTGTGTTTCTTCTGCTCCACCATCAGCCTCTCGTCGAACTCCCTCTGCAGCCGGGAGGAGACTTCCTTCACCACCAGGGTGCGGGCTTCCTCTGTGGCCTCCACCTGAAAGCACAAACCACAGCATCGCTCGAACAGCCCTGCAGAGTGTGTGGAACATGCAGACAGACTGGAACGGCCTCATGGGAAAACAACGCTGGACTTGAAAAGAATAACTAGCATTCCTGCTTCGAATGATAGTTATACTTTACAAGTCAAGCCTCAAGTCCGGCATGTTTGTAAAGTCCTTTATCACAATTTGCATTCCTGATAGGCATTTTACGGCCACTTCAGATGATACTACTCACCACTAAGATATCCCTGAGAGAAATAGTATCTCTATAGTAATCGGGTAGTATCGGTCTTCTACTGTAATATAATACCACAATGTTTACTCCGTTATATACCACAATGTTGAAAGTGAGTGTGTACATATATGTGTGTGTGTGTGTGTGTGTGTGTGTGTATGTGTGTTTATGTGTATGTGCATGTGTGTGTCCGCGACTGTCTGTGTGTTCGTGTGTGTTATTGCATGGCTGTGTGTCGGTGTGCGTCTGTGATTGTGTATACTCCAGTGAGTGTGAGCCCGGCCTAACCTGCAGCTTCAGCGTCTGGTTCTCGGCCGTCACGGAGGCCAGCTGCTGCTCCTTCTCGCGGAGCCGGGCCTCCGTCTCCTGCCGGGAGCTTCGCTGCGTCTTCACCTCGTCCCGCATGTCCACCCGCGTCTTGCAGTTCTCCAGCAGTGATTTCTGGAGGGAGACGGCCTCGTTAAGCTGATTATGGTCCCACGGTCACCCAACGCAACGACCACGCAGACGCCTCGATGCAGTCCTGAACCTTTATGGTTCTGCGTCGGGTTTTGGAGTGCAGAGGACCCCGTCCGTACCTGCAGGTCAAGGTTGGCCGAGATGAGGGAGCTGTTCATCTGGTCGTAGCTGTCCATGGCCGTGGTCCGCACGCGTACCTCCGACTCCAAGGTCCGCCGTTGGGTGTTGGCCATCTGACGGACGGACGGACGGACGGACACGTTACAATATCTACACACACGCACATTTATAGATATACCCACACACACACACACACACACACACACACACACACACACACATATATATATAAAAACACCCACACACACTACACAGACACGCATACACATTTACACATACCGTACAATAGGACATTAATGATCCTTTCGTCAACATTAGTTAATTTAGTACGCATTAACTAACGGTCTAGTTACCATTAACTAACGGTCTAGTAACCATTCCCTAACGGTGTTCATGTCAACAGAGGTGTTCATGTATTCATTAACCCTGAGTCCTCACCCTCATCTCTTGGGAGAGTTTCTGCATGGACTGCTGCATGCCTCCAAACTGCCCGTACATGCGCTCCCGGACCTTCTCCAGAGAGTCTCTGACCTGGGACACAGAGAGGAAGACACACGAGTTCACCCTGGTCCATCTTAGTGTTCATCCACCTGATGAAGACGACCCACACACTGGAGCGGTGGATGAATAGCGACATTAACCAACCTTTAATCATTTTATGGGTAGAAATCTAAAAAAGCCTAACGGGGAACAGGGTCACACACAAGCACTGTCTAGAATCCCTTCAGACGCAGTACATCTGCCTAAAGTATTTAAACCTGGAACAATGGGGTCTCTGCTTTGTCCATACAAATAAAGAAATGAAAGCATAACCATTCTAATCCCGGCCGAGACGTGTGCGTGCGTGTGTGTGCGTGAGCGTGCCTGTGCATGTGTTTGTGCGTGCGTGCGCGCGTGTGTGCGTGTGCGTGTGCGTGCGTGTGTGCGTGTGCATGCGTGCGTGTGTGTGTGTGTGTATGTGTGTGTGTGTGTGTGTGTGTGCGTGCGTGCGGGTGTGCGTGTGCGTGCATGTGAGTGTGTGTGCATGTGTCTGTGTGTGCGTGTGCGTGCGTGGGAGCGTGCTCGTCCCCCCCTCTGTCCCTCGACCGCGCCCCCACTGAACCCCTCGTCGCCGTGCCGACGCTCCCTCGGCCGTCGTCTCCGCTCACCTCCTTGATGTACTTCATCTCGTCCTGCAGGTGATTGGCCGACCACTGCCGCGCCATCACTTCCTGCGTGCGGTCGCCGCCCGTCCTCTGCACCACGCCGTACACCTTGGGCCCATCCTGCCGCTCGCCGCCCTCCGGGGGCCCGCTGCCATTGGCTGAGGCCCTCAGGTGCTGAGGCGAGAGAGGGGTAGGGTTACCGTGGCAGCCACACTCATTCAGCGGGACGGCCCCAGGACCCGGACGCCGCTGTCCCCCCCCACCTACACTGGCATCCTTCAGAAGTATAAACGGTGCATAGAGCTGTGGCAGCACGTCATGCCTTGTCATGACTCTCCAGGCACCGCGGGAACATGAGGGGGACAACCGGACGCTGGAGTGAAGGAGCGCGCGATGGAGGCGCAGGGTGCCGATGGGGAGAGAGGGAGGCAGTGTCAGGTTTCTGTAACCCAGTACCTCTGGAGCTTCTACCGTACGCAGCGGTTTGCCTCTCTCCCCGTCGCCCCCGTGCAGGCAGACGCAGCTCAGCGCACGTTGAGAGGCAGTGAGTGTGAGGTAACATCGATAGGATCAATGCCTATCAATTCATGTGAAAATAGGTCGATATTTGGTCCAGTGAGTAAAAACAATGTATGTGACCGATGCATCACTGCATGGTGCATGGGTTTATATAACAATGTTATGTAACTTACTCTATGTGTATGATCATGTATGACATGGACAGAATGTATTATCAACAGGAATTGTTGTTTTCCTTTCCTACACAATAAGGCCCAATCCCATTTCTACCCCTTACCCCTTCCCCTTACCCCTCCAACCTTGTTTTGAAGGGCTAAGGGGAAGGGGTAAGGGGTAGAAATGGGATTGGGCCCAACTGTTTCGTATCCCCCTGAATTCAGCTAGGTAAAAGAGTGCATAATACACAGGCAGCCTGGTCACCCCAGATGTGTAAAGAGATGATGGGGATCTCAGAGGAGTTTCCCCCCTCAGTATCAGAGGTGTGTGTGTGTGTGTGTCTGTGTGTGTGTGTGTGTGTGTGTGTGTGTGTGTGTGTGTGTGTGTGTGTGTGTGTGTGTGTGTGTGTGTGTGTGTGTGTGTGTGTGTGTGTGTGTGTGTGTGTGTGTGTGTGTGTGTGGGGGGGGCGGGCTCTACCTGCTCCGGGGCCTCCCGTCCCACTGGCCTGCCCCTGTGAACCAGCCCGTTCTTCTTCTTCCACTCTCCATTGGCCACCACTTCCTTCACATCCTGTGTGGGGAAAAAAAAAAGACAAAGAGATCTCCCCAGGTTTAGTGTATAGGAAGTGTGGGTTTGACGAGGCTGTTTTTATGGAAGTGTTTTGCCTGCGGGAGTCAAACAGTCTATTCTGTGTAAATATCACATGACATTGGAGGCTAATCATTTGGGGGGTTTTACCCGAAAACTGGAAACTCTACAAGCGCATGCTCTGTGTTTGAGTTTCAGTAGAATTTGCCTTTTAGAGATAGACTCAAACAGCCCCACTGGCCGAGTGCAACAAAGGAATGTAGTTCACATGTTAATTGTAAGGACTACCATATTATTATTAGTAGGCTAACATTCATGAGAACTTGGCCTGGATTTCTTTATCTCCAAAGTCAGATATGGAAGATAATCAGATATTCTGTAACAGATCATTCCTATGCTCCAAAAAGGGAATTCCCTCCCCCCCTTCCTTGGGATTAATAGAGTGTTGACCATCAATCTGTCGCTGCCAATGCTTCTGATGGTCATGATTGTATTAAAATGCCCACCGGCCTCTTATCTAATCCATCGTGTAAAAACTCAGGAGCAAATAAGATCTTCATTAAAGTTTGAACAAAGAGACCTTTCACCTCGAAGGCTGCGCCTCTCCCACCCTCCCACGCCGGTCTGACGAGATATCCAACGAGATAAGAGGAAACCGGACCTGAACAAAGACCCCAGTGTGTCCTGATGGGCCCAGCGGGTTTGTTGTCTCTGTGTCGGGCAGCGTGCTGTCAGAGAGCGATGGTTCAGGCCTGCACGCCGGCCGCGGTGAGCTCCAGAGATGGACCCCCCGATGGTCCTAAGCTAACAACAACTCGCTTAGTTAGAGAGTGTCTAAAGGACCTTCATACAGATCATCAGATCGTCTGGATATTCTAATTAATCCGTTTGGAGGTTTGGATTATAGACTTTAGACTTTAAACTTTTCACTTTTGACTTTATTGTCCCAAAGGGGAAATTCTTTTTCACGTCACAAGTACATGGTACATAAAAAAATATACATAAACATAATGATGTGACGACATCACCACAGCACAGGTTGTATCGTAGATAGTTCAGACATCATGTCCCATGTTAAAGACTGTAAGAATGAAATACAAATCCCAAGGCAGCCTCCCCAACAACATCTCTAAGTCTCAGTTTCCAGCACTTCCAGTGGTTTAGAAATCCTTCATATCATACAGGTCATGGACCCCAGATAGGCTGGCGCTCGGAGTGTCCGATTACAAGACTCCTAGTTCAACGTTGCTTCGGTTCCTACTGGATCATATTTAAGGAGAGGGAGATGTGATTGTTTGAATCCTCTTATTTGACCCATATCTCCCTTCCTTCGATCATACAGCTGGCAGAGGTTGACCTAGATGTGGTTTCTATACCGCGTTGTGTACGATGTTATGTTCCACGCTCCAAAGATGTCATACTCATTAAACAAGTTATTTATTTAAGGAGGACTTGGAGGGGTGGGCCTCATGTCTGAATATCACATGCTGCAATGTCTTTGAACCCTGGCAGACATTTGATTCCACCAACATTATTAATTTAACAGGATCTCGAATATGTTTGTTTGTAAATAAACGTATGATTTGTGATACACCCCATTAAGTCATTATGAATGAATGAATTATTATTGATTAGTATATTCTACACGTGAACCTCCTAAGATGGCGCAATTTGATTGGTTCGCTATCTCGGGATATTGGGCAACATCCCATGGATATTGGACAACATCCCATGGACATCGTTCTTCACGCTAATAAAAACATATTAACCGCTAATAAAAAAAGGAAAAAATCCGGCAAAAAGTGTTATCTTGTTTATTTTTTGAAGCGTTCACGTGTAGTATATACTTAAACAATTATTCACCTTTGGCAAATAACTTTTCATTATTACCTATTCATTGTAAAATAGTAGCCTACATCTGCATTTGATTTGCATGAATAATGCCTATGTAACTTCATGATGTTTATCATATACAAAGTAGCGCTCTCCCGACTCGCTGTACATTTACATATACGCTACGTTGCCTTCATTCTTAACTTATCAACGTCACTGTTGCTTCATGAGACCGTAAGCAGACTGCTCCCTGGGAGAGTTCCCCTAACGTCAGGACCACACCCAGCCAGTGAGTCGTGGCTATCGGCTGGCGGCTATCACACACAAACCCAGGCCAAGGTACAGACAGCGTGTCTATCTGGGCTGCTATCTTTGTTATTGACCGTGTTGGACTGTCAAACCCGTACAGCTCCCCCTCTCCACTGCAGAACTCCAGCTCAAACACAGCGTGAGGCGAACCACCGATGACAAACAGCTCCTAGCCTGAGTATGTGCCGAGGATGAGTTGAGCTGGACGGATTAAGATGCTGGTGGTGGCGCTGTACCAAATGAACAAACGCTTCAACAAACAGCCTAAGTGTTGGTGTTGTTAAGCTGCCAGCCGTTATGTTGACGGAGAGTCAAACGACAAATATATGTGTCATGGGCTGTGAGCACCGCGTGAAATGCAAAAACACATTTTGCTTGAATAAGGGGCGACTCTAAAGCATATTTTCTACATTGAACTAGTGGTCTCCCTTAAGACATTTACAGCAGTCCATCTGGACTTGAAATGTGGAAACTGAAACGAGAGACAGCTGTGAAAATGCACACACCCATATATTATTACATAACTGGCCAAGATAACAATACCATGAATATCACTGCATTCATCATCCTCCTTTTCTGTTTATTTACATGTCCTGTATTAGCAATCCGCAATACAAGCATTTTTACCGCAACTTACACTTCACATTCTAACCTTCCCTGGAACTGCGACTATTGGTGGGCTTTTAAATCTTTTATTCTTCTCAAAGTAAATGGGTATGTTTAATATCTGTAAGGCCGTTTTGGTGTGCCATCTTTAAAGTCTTTAAGCATACTGCTCCGTATGAAGCTCTCTGCAGAAGGAATTTATAAATTGTTCAAATTCTAAAGGACCTGGTTCCTGTCTGCTTCTCTGAGGGCCTGCTGTCTTGGTAAACCTGATGAATTGTTTTATCTTCTGTCTTGAACAGGTCACTCGATTTCAAGCACAAAAAGTCTCATCCGGTTACATCGAGGTTAAATCAATTAAAACAACAGGTTCTATGGGCCGTGTGATGAAAGGTTCTCCTTCAGAGTGTCTACTCACAGGGTTTGTAGTTTTGGACTCGGTTTCATCGTCGACAGCATGTAGTGTGAGTCGCAGACGTCGGATTCTCCTCTAGGACAAAAACAAATGAAATGAAACTATATTTCGTATTTTGATTTGATAAAGGAAACTCTTAGATCAAATAATATACCGTAAATTAATCAGCGTGTGACAGTCCACCTGCCCCTCCCTGTTTCCAGAATACATAACAGTACAGCAAACAAAGTGGAGGTGAATTGTTAACCGTGTTCACGGTCTGATCTGTGATAATCTCAACAGTTGGATTGTGCCCGTTTGTCATTATTCTTGCTGCTATAGTTTATCCTTTCCTGCAGCATCTGAGAGTTATTGTTATGCTAATGTAAGTGCTGGACTCATTGCAGAAACGTGTTTCTCTTAACGTGAGCTTATCAAATAAAAAGCCTGGCCCACGACATCACAGTGCAAACACTTCAACAGAGGAAGGCTGGCCTGTCTGTGGAGAGACTGGAGAACCGCCACAGGCCTCAGTACTAAAGAACACTCTGCAAGGCCTTAGGTGTAGAAGGCCTAACACAGACAAACTCTCATTGTTGGTGTCTGTATGTAGTATAGGTGTGTGCCTATATGTGTCTGTGGAGTGTATGTGTCTAGGTGTGTGTGTATTTACATGTAAATATGTGTGTGTGTTTATCTATATGTGGGTGTTTGTGTATACTATGTATGTGTGTGTGTGTGTGTGTATTGTTGTGTGTGCGTGCCTGTGTGTGTGTAGATCTGTATGTGCATGTTTGCGTATGTATAGATATATATAGGCACCGACATATAGATATACACACACACACACACACACACACACACACACACACACACACACACACACACACACACACACACACACACACACACACACACACACAAATGTGGGTGTGGGTGTATGAGATTGTGAGTGTAAATCTATATGTGTATATGTATATATATATATATATATATATATACACATGCTTTGTGTGTGTGTGTGTGTGTGTGTGTGTGTGTGTGTGATATACGTATATGTGTGTGTTTTTGTGTTTATGTTTGTGTGCCTGTGTGTGTGTGTGCATATACAAAATACCTATGTGTGTGTAAGAGTGTGTGCAGCATGTATGTGTCTGTGTGTGAGTGTGTATACAGTGTGTGTGTGTGTGTGTGTGGACAGCATGTATGTGTGTGTGAGTGTGTATACAGCGTGTGTGTGTGTGCGTGGACAGCATGTATGTGTGTGTGAGTGTGTACACAGTGTGTGTGTGTGTGCGTGCCCCCTGGTCCCCATGGCCTCACCTCTCCGGGGGGCGACCCTTCCTCCGTGGTGGTGGTGGAGCCCCGTCCAGGCGAGCCGTAGCGCCTCATGTCTGTCCGTCTCCCCGCTGGCCGCTGCTCTCTGGGCTCCCAGGCCCCGCCCTCTGCTTCCTGACACTGTCTGCTTAGCCTCCGCGAGCGGCCGAAATCTGGCCGGGCTCGGCCGGGGGGGGGGGGGGGGGGGGGGGGGGGGGGTCCGCGACAGGCGTCCGGCAGGAGGCCCTGAGGTCTGAGCGAGAGCGTCCAAAGGGCGAGCTACAGTCCCATTCCAGAGCGGAGAGAGAGAGAGAGAGCGAGCGAGAGAGAGAGAGAGCGAGAGAGAGAGAGCTGGAGCTGTGCGTGTGGACCGAGTGTTCCACCCTCTGAGAGTATGAGTGTCTGTGTGCCACCTGGTTGACAGGTCTGTCAGTCAGTCCGACTAGAAACACCCCGCCTCTTTTACTTCCCTCCCTCCCTCGCCCTCGTTCTCTCTCTCTGTTTGTTTCGCTCTCTCTCTCTCTCACACACACACACACACACACACGGACACACCAACCCACACACACACACACACGTACACACACACACACACACACACACACACACACGCACACACACACACTCACGCACACACACACACACACAGCCTCCCATCAGACCTGTCAGGCCACATTTCACCTGTTGCTCGCCGCGCCTCCCAGCAGAGTCAGGCCTTTGTCCCCGGGCTGCGGTCCCGGGCGGGGCGGGGGGGGGGGGGGGGGGGGGGGGGGGGAAGGAGGGTGTGGCCCTGCTGCCCTGCCCAAGGAGGAGTAGGAGGAGGAGAAGTAGCAGTAAGAGCCCCTTAGGGCCCGTACATCGGTCCAAGAGTCCAACCTCCCACCACCAGGCCTGCGGGTATTCTTCCCTGTGTGGGAACACGGGCCGTTTCCTCTGTTTATGGTAAACAAGGGAAATGTCAACAAGTGCTGTTGATATTAAACAGGGTTTGAACGCTCAGGGCCGGAGCCACAGGACCGTGCAGCCCGGCTGATGAATTATTAATAGAGCTGGGTGAAACTGAGAGCGGAGAAACAATGGCAGCGGAAGGAGACCGGGAGAACATTGTCTCTCCTGCCTTGTGTTTCCCACTTTACACACGAAGGAAACTACAGTACAGCTAAGGCTAGGGCACACATTGAGGGAGCTGCGGCCGTAAGCACTTCACAGGACGAGCAGATAATCATACATGCATACACACATATCCATATTAAAGGCAGAACGAACACCGTTGCATCGAGCAGCGCTGGTAGACAGATCACATTCCAGTGTGGATCTCCAGCCACTCCCGACCAATGGAAACCAGAGGCAGACATACAGGGAGGGGGGGGGGGGGGGCAGTATAACACCGAGAGCACATCATGAGAAAACGTCAACATGAGTAACTCCACGGGTCATTGGTCCCGATGGTTAATAAGTGACTAAATATCAAACAAACGGGCTGAGGTTATGGGCTTGTAATCGTCCACACGCTGGGCTGTGTCCAGATCTGATGTCGACCAATCAAAGGCTCGTTAGGGGAGTGCTGCCAAGTTATTACGGTCATCAAGTCGTCCTATTGTTGTGATCAGGGCCGCCGCAGCTCCTAATCTTGCTCTGAATCGTGTGTCAGAGGATTCTCATCCCTCTCGCCTGGTTTTCACTCAGCTGGTCCGACAGGAAGGACCAGATTTCCAGTGTATGGAATCCCATATGTTGAAACTCACTGGGCCGAAGGCATGAACTCACCGTCACAACACAGATATATGTTAACCAACATGTTCACACTGTTATTAACACAGATATATGTTCACCTACACACTGTTATTAACACAGATATATGTTCACCTGCACACTTTTATTAACACAGAGAGATGTTAACCTCAACCTACACACTGTTATTAATGGGGACGTTTCAATCAATCATGAATCATTTGTTGTCATATTGTCAGTGCCCGGTGAAGACATGGAGGCAGGTTTTGACTTAAGTTGATAATCTGCTGCTGTCATCAACTACAACAACAAGTATTGTGTGCTATCGTCATGAGCAGCGATAGTATGTGGTTTGACTTTTGGTCTAGCTTGAAATGTCTGTCAATCCCTTTGCTGAGTGACACACTAGTTGCCGGTCAGGACCTAGTGTGAATAGGAAACATTAATAGCATGTTTTATGGTTGTTGTTTGTTCCGAAAAGGTCTTTGTTGCCTAGGTAGGGTTTGGCTTTGCATAAAATAACTGACGTTGATTTACAAATATGAAAATATGCTCATTGAGATGTCATGAGAACAAAATGTCGTGAAAGGATGAAAATTAATCAAAACAAACCATCAGCATAAAACCTAATCCTTAGCCAGCAGAAAGGACACCTGTGTGTGTGTGTGTGGGCGTGTGTATGTTTTTAACCTTCAGAAGTCTAATGTTTGGTGGTCATCATCTAAAGATAATATCTAAACATATAGGGAACATTTATATTCCTTATTTTGTGGATAATTAGACGTACTTTTAGAAACCGTTTCATGTCTACCACAAGGGGGCAGCAGAGCGTCGAATGAGACTGGATGTGGGACGCCCGGCCCTGTTGGCGTCGCTCCTATTTCAAAGCCAATATCCACTGTTCATGAGCTCTGTGGAAGTAAGAAGAACAACGCCCTCGGGGTAGTCTTTCATTTTCATTCATGCCAAAGGCTAGGCAATTTCTTTCACTTACATTTATTCTGTACCAAAAAAATATGTAGGCCTATGCATTAGTCACCCATGCCTAAGTCTTCATACTGTAGTCATGGGAGACGGCATTGACATACCATTCCGACTGCCGATCGTCGGCAGAAAAGACAGTCGGACCGATTTGGTCAGGGCCAATTCAACATGTGCAATTGGTGGAAAATAACCCAGACTGTCTTGAAACGATCACCGACGGCTTTGAGGACGGCTGATCGCACAACACACACACCGAACAGAACAGACCCAGGTCACTGAGCTCACCAGACTGTCCGACGACCGTTAATGTGGTTGGTGTGCCAGGGCCTTAAGCTCAGGCCGACACATGCGGCTCCCCTTTAGCCCTTACTGCCATGCTCCAGCACAAAGAGACGCCCCTGTAACCCTGCATTTAGAAGGTTGATTTGTACCGAGTCAACAGGCGCCCGGCCACTGTCCCTAGAACAATGGGCATCCAGCTGTTAGGGCAGGATAAGACCGTCTCTCCCCCACTCGGCTTTCTACTCAGCTGTAAAGCGTTTTCTGTAAGAAACCCGTCTCCCGTGAGAACACAAAATCCCAGCCTAGTGGTGCATGTATATATAGGAGTGTATCTGGAATAATCTAGACCAAAGTTGGCCTTATATATGCCTTTAACATGCAAGTGGTGAACTACAGGATTCATATTGACGTGTTACAGAAAAATAGTTGGAGATAATCGATTTAAGAACATGATCAAACAATATAACATTAGTGTGGCTTGCTTTGCAACCACACTAATTAGTGCACACCATTTCCCTAATTGTACAATGAATGATCCAAAACATTTCGGTAATAAATTAGACTAAGGCAAATAGGCAGGAGATATTGGTCACTTTATTTTAGTTCGCTGATGTTTCTAAAGAAACACAGAAAGACAATGGGAGGAGTCTCAATCCACTCTCAAGAGAACAGAGTGCAAATCACAAGAGAAGCAAAACATTGATTGTCCAAAAAATACAAATACACTCCTCAATTGTGGATCCAGGAGAGTGTGTATCGACTCTCTGCTCAGTAGAACTGCAGAAAGATCACAAATAATAGGCATTCTTCGCAACGTACAGCAATGTACAAACATATTCATATGATGTTTACCAAAAAAAGAGCATGTAGAATATCTATTGATAGATATGTAAATAACACTGTGTCATGGAAAATGTTGCAGTTATGGAACTAGCTTAACACATGTCACATGCTGTTTGTTATGACAGCCATTTTGTCTGAGCCTGAAACAATGATTCTGAAGACCGGTATCAAGAAGATCACGGAAATCACAAAAAAAAACTAAAATAAGTTCAACTAAATTGACAATTGCAATATAATATTACATATTCCAAGCACTTTCAATTAAATGCATGACGAAGAATACTGAAACATCTCAGACTTTGAATGGGTAACAAGCCTGGTAAAAAGGAGCTATAGGGAACATTGGATATCAAATACAATGCGCTGAACAGAGTCCCTCATTTAAATCCCCTTTCCCCCAAACACAGAAAATATGACAGCCTGTTGATATAGTCCAACCTGAATAAATATGTTTTTGGCTGAACAGGCCGAAGCGCCCATGCCCTCGTTAATATAATCAGAGTTGATCGATTGATTACAAAAGTAAATATATATTTAAATGGTCATTTCTGAGCAAGGTAATATCAAAATCATTAGTAGAGTATGCAACTTCAGACATTTTTTAGGGAAATAAAAGTGAAACTACATTTACAGTGCGTTAGAGTTCGAGTCAATGTGGACGTATCCTTGAAAGGTATAGCGGTTCACTTATCCAAGATTAGGACGGATGCTCTGCGTGATTGTGTTTCCTCCAGCTACCTATTGAGACCGAACTCGCTGATTCCTTGTTGGTGGGGTTGGGTTCTAAAGACGTGTTTCTGCGGGTGTTTCTGATGGGCTCACAATGTGAAGGTGGACATGATGTTGTCCTGACTGGAAGAGCGCTTGTACACCGACGAGGAGCTGAAGTAGGTCTCTCCGTCGGTGCTCACGTCATCGTCATCGTCGTCATCATCATCCATGGCGGTGAGCAGGGGAGCGGAGCTGGTCTTACGCCTGATGGGAGCGAGGAACGGGCGAGAGAGTGAGAGTGAGTGTGTGTGAGAGAGTTCAGGAGAGGGAGAGGGAAAGAGAAAGAATGTTTGTGTGTGTGTGGGGGTTTTGGGTGGGAGTGAGTGAGCGAGAGTCGAGGAGAGGGAGAGAGAGAAAGAAAGAGAATGTGTGAGTGTGGATGATGGACAGTTCGGGTGAGGGTGTGTTGCAGAGAGAATACAAGTATAGGAGTGAGAGTGAGGGAGTGAGAGAGAGGGAGGGAGAGAGAGAGAGAGATAGTGTGTTTATTTGAGGTGGAAGGAGAAAAGCGAGTGTGTGTGAGTTAGGGAGGCAGAGACAGAGACAGAGATGCACGCCACATGATTATCCCTCTTAACGGCAAAACGTTTACGCACAGCGCCTTGCAGCGCAACGATCCTCCAATCAGCGGATGGGATGTGAGTCTGCCTGCGCTTGTGAGTGTGTGTGCGTACAGACCTCATCAGTGGATGGAATGTGAGTGTGCGTGTGTGTGCGTGCGTGTGTGCGTTGTGTGTCTGCGTGCACTTTGTGTGTGTGCGTGCGTGCGTTGTGTGTTTGTGCGTGCGCTGTGTGTGTGTGCGTTGTGTGTCTGTACGTGCGCTGTGTGTGTGCGTGCGTTGTGTATCTGTGCGTGCGCTGTGTGTGTGTGCGTTGTGTGTCTGTGCGTGCGCTGTGTGTTTGTGCGTTGTGTGTCTGTGCGTGTGCTGTGTGTGTGTGCGTTGTGTATCTGTGCGTGCGCTGTGTGTGCGTGCGTTGTGTATCTGTGCGTGCGCTGTGTGTGTGTGCGTTGTGTGTCTGTGCGTGCGCTGTGTGTTTGTGCGTTGTGTGTCTGTGCGTGCGCTGTGTGTGTGCGTGCGTTCCTACCTCATCTCGCTGCGCAGCGTCTTGAGCTGGCTCTGCAGCTGTTCGTTGGCCTCCTGCTGCTCGTCCAGCTCTCGCTGCAGCTTCTTCTTGCCGTGCTCCAGGCGGTCCATCTCCTCCTCCGCCCCGTCCATCTGGCGCTTCAGGGCCTTTAGACGCAGGTTCAGCTGGACGGACACACACACACGGTCAGAGACGCGCACACACACACACACACGGTCAGAGACACACACACACAGTCACACACACACACACAGTCACACACACACACACACACACAGTCACACACACACACACACACACACACACACACACACACACACACACACACACAAACACTACAACTGATAAGGTCACTTCTTTTTCGGGGGCGGCATGTGGCTCAGAAGGTAACCTCCGGCTGGTAACGGGAAGGTTGCTAGTTCGATCCCCAGCTCTGAGTGTCGAGGTGTCCCTGAGCAGGACCCCTCACCCTCACTGCTCCTGACGAGCTGGCTGTCGCCCTGCGTGGCTGACACCGTCGTCGGTGTGCAACTGTGAGCATGAATGGGTGAATGCTGGGCCATATTGTAAAGCGCTTTGAGCGGCCACTGGTTAAAAAGCACGGTATAAATGAGGTCCATTTACTATTTAAAGGAGGTGACTCAATCCCCACAAGAGTAGTCACGCATCAACGAAAGACAATGGTGGATCGGACAGAACATGAATCATGGTACTTCCTGGTTTCATGGTGGGCGTCGCCGTCGACAATAACAAACGCCACCGGCCTCGTAGTTATTAAAGACTACTTAGAATGGCTCTCATTGGACGGTCGTTCTTTGGCAGCACCATGGGCATTCATGTTCCAGTCAGACACAACACTGGGTGTGTAGGTGTGTGTGGGAGTGTGTGGGTGTGTGTATTTGTAGGTATTCGTAGGTGTGTTGTTTTGTGCGTGTAGGTATGTGTCTCTTTGTGTCTGTCTGTGTGTCTGTCTGTCTCTGACTGTGTGTGTGTCTGTCTGTCTGTCTGTGTGTCCTACCTGGTCCCTCTGGTCCTGCAGGCCGTGGTGTTCTTCGTCAACGCTCATCACCATCTCCTTCAGCTTCCTCTCCAGACGGCGGTTCGTCTGCTGGAGATTAGCTCGCTCCCTGCACGCACACGCGCACACGCACACGCACACACACACACACACACACACACACACACACACACACACACACACACACAATTGTTTGACACAATATAATGAATTGGTCTTAATTGGATGAAAGGGTCCTTCTCCATGAAGGACCTAATAGATCATAAAGATGGTTAAGATCATAAAAATGGTTAAGATCATAAGATGGTTAAGATGGTTAAGATCATAAAGATGGTTAAGATGGTAAAGATGGTTAAGATCATAGAGATCATAAAGATGGTTAAGATGGTTAAGATCATAAAGATGGTTAAGATGGTAAAGATCATAAAGATGGTTAAGATGGTAAAGATGGGTAAAATGTTTAAGATGGTTAAGATCATAGAGATCATAAAGATGGCTAAGATGTTAAAGATGGTTAAGATCATAAAGATGGTTAGGATGGTAAAGATGGTTAAGATGGTTAAGATCATAGAGATCATAAAGATGGTTAAGATGATAAGATGGTAAAGATGGTAAAGATGGTAAAGATGGTTAAGATGGTTAAGATGGTTAAGATGGTAAAGATGGTAAAGATTGTTAAGATGGTTAAGATCATAAGATGGTTAAGATCATAAGATGGTTAAGATCATAAAGATGGTAAAGATGGTAAAGATGGTTCAGATCATTAGGTGTCGGTACGAGTCCCAGGGAGTGGCTGCCTGACGTCTCGTCTCATTGTGGGACTAAGTACATGCTTCCACAGCCCTGTCTTATCCGTCCTAATACACATAATCACACGTAAACAATGAGAGGACACCAGTCATCAGAGTAACCATGGTAACCACGGGTCCTCGACTACCCAGACTCCAGACGCGTCCAACAGGTTTCAGAGGAGTTCTGCTGACCGAGTAAAAACTGAACCTCTGTCCAACGGTTGGAGCAAAAGGCGCTTGGCTGAGCAGAGTGAGAGCTCAGAGCGGAGTGAGAGAGGAGTGAGCAGTGAGAGATGAAAGGGGAGTGAGAGAGGAGTGAGAGCTCAGAGGGGAGTGAGAGAGGAGTGAGGAGTGAGAGAGGAGTGAGAGCTCAGAGCGGAGTGAGAGATGAAAGGGGAGTGAGAGCTCAGAGGGGAGTGAGAGCTCAGAGCGGAGTGAGATGAGTGAGGAGTGAGATGACTGAGAGAGGAGTGAGAAAGAAGTGAGAGCTCAGAGGGGAGTGAGAGAGGAGTGAGAGATGAAAGGGGAGTGAGAGAGGAGTGAGAGCTCAGAGCGGAGTTAGAGCGAAGTGAGGAGTGAGAGATGAGAGAGGAGTGAGAGAGGAGTGAGAGATGAGTGAGAAGTGAGAGAGGAGTGAGGAGTGAGAGATGAGTGAGAGCTCAGAGAGGAGTGAGAGAGGAGTGAGAGCTCAGAGAGGAGTGAGAGAGGAGTGAGAGAGGAGTGAGAGCTCAGAGCAGAGTGAGAGAGGAGTGAGAGCTTAGAGCAGAGTGAGAGAGGAGTGAGAGCTCAGAGCAGAGTGAGAGAGGAGTGAGAGCTCAGAGCAGAGTGAGAGAGGAGTGAGAGAGGAGTGAGAGAGGAGTGAGAGAGGAGTGAGAGCTCAGAGCAGAGAGCGGCGCGCAGCACTTTCTCTCCTGCAGCGGTTTTTAAGTCATTACCCTCCAGCCCCCCCCTCTTCCCACGCCGCCCCCGTCACCCATCCCGGACCCCCGCCCCCCACAGAGCGGCCCCCTCACCGCTCCTCCGCCTCCAGGCGCTCCTCCAGCTCCCCCACGCGCCCCTCCAGCTGGGAGACCACCCCCTCCTGGCTGGTCCTCTGGGAGCCCTCCAGGTGAGACACACGGCCCCGCAGGTCCTTGTTCTGGAGAGGACGCACACACACACACACACACACACACACACACACACACACACACAGACACAGACACACACACACACACACACACACACACACACACACACACACACACACACACTTAAACAAGAGACGGATGAATGCATGGATCCAGGGCTTCAGGAGCTGTGGGTGTGGCGGTGGGGCGGACCCCGTGTCAGGTACCTGTCTCTCCAGAGCCATCTTGTCACACTCCAGGTCCTGTCGGCTGGACCTCTCCTGCAGCAGCTCACCCCTCATCTGCTCCACCTGTCAGGCACAGCGCAGGCACCGTCAGCCCCCAGCCCCACACACAAGGGCCCCACACAGAGGGGCCCCACACACAAGGACCCCACACACAAGGACCCCACACACAAGGGCCCCACATACAAGGGCCCCACACACAAGGGCCCCACACAGAGGGGCCCCACACACAAGGACCCCACACACAAGGGCCCCACAGAGAGGGGCCCCACACACAAGGACCCCACACACAAGGACCCCACACACAAGGACCCCACATACAGGGGCCCCACAAACAAGGGCCCCCACACACACTCATTCTGAGGGCCCCACACACAGACAGTGTGTGTGTGTGTGTGTGATTACTATTATATGTTCCTTATTGAAAATTGCTTGCATTTCTTTGATTTCTTCAAACTTGTATTTCTTTGTTATTTTAATTGCCCTATATTTTAATTGCCGTGTCTTTTCAAAAGCTGCCTATGGACAAGTGTTGCGAATTAGCACTTGTGCTAAAACACTTAAACAATGCATCTGTTCTGTCCAATGTAATTGCTATGTCCATATCAACTAAACACAAAAAAAAAAAAAGTACCGTAATTATAATAATAGTAATTATGTCCAAATACTTCCATAATAATTCTTGTTTCAGTCTAGACTTAAAAACAAGCCAATATTTCAGCACTTTTTTTAATGTGCAAATATCAATTTCAAGTCGGTACACTTAAGTACATTGATGATGTATAAACATAATTAGTCGTCAGGGCTGAATTTAGTGACTAAACAAATGAAATGTTTCCATCAACAAACGCTGAATCATTTGATAAAGTACGAGTTCGCAGACGACCGGTGAGCTGGTCCCACGGCAGAGGGGGGCATGGGGGCCACTAATCGATACGGCGGCGGCTCTCTGCGGCTCTCTGAGGGCCGGGGGCCCGGGATCGGTGATATTTTATGCCAATTAGCGTCTGACAGCGGGCTGCCCTGATGAAGGATGGCCCCCCTAACGGGAGGAGGCAGCGCGGGGCTGCGGGAGCTGAATCAGCAGACTGGAACGTACAGCAAAACTAATCTGCTCTGTGAGAGAGGAGGGGAGATTACTCTCATTTAGACAGGAGCCGCGCACCTGGTGCCAGGGGGACGCAGGTGTGCTGCCCCCCCCCCCACCATCCCAACCCCCCCCCCCCCCCCCCCCCCCCCCCCCTCCTCATAGCCATACAGCCTCCCAACACACACAAACACACACACACACACACACACACGCGCTCCTCTGTTGCCGTGACGACCGGCCCCAGCCTCATGCTGAACCATTGGCTGTCTGTCACAATGCTACTTTTATCTGTCTGCCAGCGATTTCTAGAAGGGGAACCCTTTGAGGAGGACTTAGAACCCGGGTTCAGACCCCTTCCAATACTGGGCTGTACTCATTTTAAGTTTGGTTGGACGTTCTTAAAAGGTCTGTCTTTCATAAGAGACCAGAATTGAACGTTGCACCCTTTAATAATAATTCAGTTTTCTGGAAAATATGCGTCATGCGTGTTCACTTTCCTCATTCCAACATAAAACTAAAAACACAAACAGGACAAAATTTACAAGACCAAAAACAACGTCTGTAAAACTGATCTATCCAAGAAACTGTAAGCAGTACAGATGAAACAGGAGCAAATCCTTTTCTTGTAGCGGCTGTAATCCCTCGCTGGGTACAAGCTCGCTTAGTGGCCTCGGCATTCGATTTTTGATAAGACAAAACAACCTGAAGAGTATCGCTTTCATTTGAACCCAGCAGACTGCCAACCTGAGACATTTGGCCACATGCACTTCTTGGCAGAAATGATATTTCTCCCCCCCTCCGAGGCCTGGAATGAATAGACGCCGGGACACCACGCTGGCAGGACATCAGCTCCGCGTGGTTGCCCAAGATTATCTTACAATGCAATAAGTAGAGCACTTTCTCTGGAGCGGGACAAAGAACATCCACACAGACGTAGACAGGCCTGGACCAACGCACACACCAACACACGCATCAACAGGAATGAGTCTCGATGCACACACTTAATGCTGTGTAGCATGTGGGAATGAGACGTCTGAGCGGGCGAACTCAGAGTGAAGGGGAATGGACCTCATGGAGGAGTCTGGACCTCATGGAGGAGTCTGGACCTCATGGAGGAGTCTGGACCTCATGGAGGAGTATGGACCTCATGGAGGAGTATGGACCTCATGGAGGAGTATGGACCTCATGGAGGAGTATGGACCTCATGGAGGAGTCTGGACCTCATGGAGGAGTATGGACCTCATGGAGGAGTCTGGACCTCATGGAGGAGTATGGACCTCAGGGTGAAGGGGAATGGACCTAATGGAGGGGTATGGAGCTCATGGAGGAGTCTGGACCTCATGGAGGAGTCTGGACCTCATCGAGGGGTATGGAGCTCAGAGTGAAGGGGTATGGACCTAATGGAGGGGTATGGAGCTCATGGAGGAGTCTGGACCTCATGGAGGAGTCTGGACCTCATGGAGGGGTACGGAGCTCAGAGTGAAGGGGTATGGACCTAATGGAGGGGTATGGAGCTCATGGAGGGGTATGGAGCTCAGCATGGAGCCGTACGGCCGAGGGGAAGGGGAGTGAGGTGTGGTTGAGGGAGGGCATCCGACCTGGTCTCGCCCGCGGTCCATGCGGTCCATGAGCTGGTCTCCGCTGTGCCGCTCCTCGTCCAGGTCCTGCTCCAGCTGGACGATCCTCTCCTGAACCCGGAGGACACGGGAGGCCGGGGTTTAGACATAGAGCCAGTTTACAGATTACAAAGCGTTTCATGTGTGTACATCGTTTCTTGGTTTCCAAGATTGCGACAGAGGCACGTGTTATTTATATTCCCAGCGGCTCGAAATGTGTCTGCGAGTTCCTGAATATCCGTTTTCATTTGATTACAGCGAACACAGCCCGTGTGCTTTGTGTTGGATACCTCCTCCCTCTCCATCAGTAGGTCCTCGTGCCCCTGAAGGGTCCCCAGAGGACCCCCGTGCGCCGTACCTCCATGAGCTTGAGGTGCCGGGCCCTCTCCTCCTTGGTGTGGGTGCTGGTCTGGGACGCGCTCTGCAGCTCCTCCACGCTGCGCTGCAGAGCGCTCTGCAGGAGCAGCGCCTCGTCGCGCTGCTCCTGGCACCGCTGCAGCTCCTCCACCCGCCGGGTCAGCTACACAACAACACACACACACACACACACACACACCAAGGGGTTCAGATACACAACAACACAAGGCAGCATGGTCAGCTACACAACAACACACAGCAGCATGGTCAGCTACACAACACACACACACACACACCAAGGGGTTCAGATACACAACAACACAAGGCAGCATGGTCAGCTACACAACAACACACAGCAGCATGGTCAGCTACACAACAACACACAGCAGCATGGTCAGCTACACAACACACACAGCAGCATGGTCAGCTACACAACAACACACAGCAGCATGGTCAGCTACACAACACACACACACAGCAAGGGGTTCAGCTACACAACAACACACAGCAAGGGGTTCAGATACACAACAATACACAGCAGCATGGTCAGCTACACAACAACACACACCAAGGGGTTCAGATACACAACACACACATCAAGGGGTTCAGCTACACAACAACACACACCAAGGTGTTACACAACACACACACACACACACACACAGCAAGGGGTTCAGCTACACAACAACACACACCAAGCCAACAGGTTCAGCTAACATACACACAGCACCGGGTTTAGCTACACAACAAACACACTGCACTGGTTTGAGCTCAATGAACCCGAGTACATTACACATATTCCTAAATCATGAATATAGACTTCAGTGTGTCAGTTAGAACTATTATAATAATGATTATTATTCATAAATATCACTAAAGACGGTACCCTTGAATGAATGACCAGCCCTTCAGATGGATGTCGTTTTGTATACATTCTGTTTTACTCACTGCTCTGAGAAACGATGACACAGTGAGTCTACCGTTTCTACAGCGACTAATGAAGCCATCAGGCTCAGAGTATCCCCCAGGCCTTACGAAGTGATGCCCCCAACAGCTGGAGCAAACACCCTCACGCCTAACGCGGAGCCACAGAAAGGAATCGCTGGTTTCCCCAACAAGAACGAATAATTGGCAATTCCAAAACTGTCATGCCATACATCACAGGCTGGGACACTAAATGGCTAATACTTAGTTAGTTATCGGAAACTAGAACGGATTCTAATTCTGTAAATAGATGGGAGCGTAAACGCTGGATAGAATATAAATGACCTGCGTTACCATCTGGTACAGGACCAGGGAACCCCATCCCCACCAGTAATTAACCCTGCTTCTTCAGCTGCATCATTTGTCTTCATGACTGAAATTCACTCCACTAATCATGTCCCATGTATTGAGATTAATAATATAACCATTTCATGTTCAACTAACTCTGGAACCAATTAGAAGTGAAACAGTGAGGCAGGGAAATCTGTTGCATCTCTAAGCAGCAGTTTGCAGCCACAACATGTGAAGACTGCCAAACACAAAGGGGGGGGGGGGGTGTGCATGAACGACCCGACCCGACCCAGCATGGGGGGGTCGTTAAGAGCAGAGGAGGATGTTGAAAGAGCCAATGCAGCTCTCACAACAATGACATCACAACAATGTAATCCTGCCCTTCCTGACTGCAGCTGGTCAACGGCCACACATCAGCATGGAGGCTGGTCACTGGCCATACATCACATCAGCAGGAGGGACGGTGTTGCACATCCAAGATTAAAACGAGAGAGACTATGGGCTGCATCCACGCAGAGGTACAGCTTATTGTACAGGCCGGAACACAACCCTTTTTTATAACTCACAAATTATTTTAATTGCTAAACTTTTCAACATATCTTAAATGAGTCATTCGTGGATATACCGTGACTAGTGTGGGGAGTAGAGGTAGAAATAATACATGCAGATCCAAACCTTGGTTATACATTATTAGAAAGTAGACAGGCTCAGTGGAACATTAACACTTTGGTTCTCATTATTATTTTAACCTCCAAAACAAAGATCTACAAAACCTCCCCTCACAGGATCAAATCAAACTCTCTGTCATCCTCATACCTTGTTTAATCTCGTTTTCTTAATACGTATTCCACATTTTGCCTACTTTTATAAAGAAGGCTTCTCAAGTAAACGTCTTGTTAGCTGCATTTAAACAGATGCACAGACAAACATCCCATCTGAAAGGGGATCATTATAAATCGCATACATTTAAATCGATGTGAAACCACTACGCATCCACCGCGCCCCTTTAAGGAGGAATGGTGCACGTTGGCCTGGTTCTTTGTTGAGCCAAACATTCCTGGCATTCCTGGGGAGCAGACAAGGTTAAACCGCTCAATTGAAAACAGAGTGGGGGCATGGGGTGAGTTCAACCCAACCGCTGAATTATAAATAATATTATTGTGGTAAGCGGAGAAAGGTCAGCCGGGGATTATAAAGGGTCTCACTATAAGCCTACTTATACACTCGTATCTCAAACTATTTAAATACTTTACAACTCAATGTTAGTACAAACTATTAGTACTCTTAGCCTTAGTAGCAGCATGGCTTGAATGCTGTACTGTACTTATTACTTACTACAAATAATTATAAAGACACTTCAGCTTGGATATTCAGATGTCTATCAGTGTGACGGGTTCTGGAAAGAGGAGCGCAGCACACACACCTCTCAGTGATGCCGACACTGAGGCGTGAGTGAGGCAGCACACACACCTCTCAGTGATGCCGACACTGAGGGGTGAGTGAGGCAGCACACACACCTCTCAGTGATGCCGTCACTGAGGGGTGAGTGAGGCAGCACACTCACCTCTCAGTGATGCCGTCACTGAGAGGTGAGTGAGGCAGCACACACACCTCTCAGTGATGCCGACACTGAGAGGTGAGTGAGGCAGCACACACACCTCTCAGTGATGCCGACACTGAGGGGTGAGTGAGGCAGCACACTCACCTCTCAGTGATGCCGTCACTGAGGGATGAGTGAGGCAGCACACTCACCTCTCAGTGATGCCGTCACTGAGGGATGAGTGAGGCAGCACACTCACCTCTCAGTGATGCCGTCACTGAGGGATGAGTGAGGCGGGAGGATCAGAAACCGCTCAACAAAGGCCTGACAGCGCGACCTCGGCCCGATCTCTGGAGTGACTCACTAATCCTGCACCGCCTCCCTCCCTTAAGACCCGGTCTGAGTGACGGGCGACAGGTCGGACAGGTGGGACGGGTGTGAGGGGGAGGCAGGTCAGACGGTCGTGAGGGGGAGACGGTTGTGATGGTGAGACGATTATGACGGGTGTGATGGTGGCACGGAAGTGAGGGTGAGACGAGTGTGATGGTACGATGGCTGTGGTGGTGAGACGGGTGCGGGGGCGAGACGCGTGCGGGGCGAGGCGGGTGCAGTGGTGAGACGGGTGCGTGGTTGAGACGGTTGCGGGGGTGAGACCCACCTCCTCCTGCAGGCCCCGGGCGGCGCCCTGCGACCGGTCCAGCTCCAGGGCGCGCTCCCTCAGCTGCCGCTGCAGCTCCGCCAGCTCGCGCCGGTTCTTCTCCTTGTAGACGTCGATCTGCTCCTGCAGCTCCTGGGTGGACGACTGCGACGCGTCCACGATCTCGTTCATCTGACGCACAAGACGAGGCGTGTGAGGAGAGAACAGACAGACGTCCAGTGTAAACTGGAATGCACCGGTGTGTGTTTCATATCGCTGGTCTGCGAAACAGATATCGGTGCATTCCCGTTTACGAACCAGATCGACTTACAAAGTGACATTATTATGAACCGGAATCCCCGCTGAGAAAAGAATGATTTCTATTGTTGGACACCACGGCACTACTCGAGTAATTAATCAAAATAACACATTACTAATCCATCCTTCCCCGTGCGTCTCGTCTAGCCCTTAACCACGCCCACATCCGTTACACCCGCCCTCCATGTCATCACACAGCAGACAGAGACTGCACCCTTCACCCTACATCCTGCACCCTACACCCTTCACCCTGCACCCTTCTCCCTGCACCCTTCACCCTGCACCCTTCACCCTGCACCCTTCTCCCTACACCCTTCACCCTGCACCCTTCCCTCCCCCCCCGTCGGCGTTGCTCCTCCCACCTCCTTCTGCAGCTTCTCCACCGTGCGGTCCAGCAGCCTCCGCTCGTCCTCGATCTGGTTCTTGGTGGTCTTGAACTGCTCCTTCTGGAGCCGCTCCTCGGCCAGCCGCTCCTCCAGCTCACGGTGCTCCAGGCTCAGCTTGCTCAGGGTTCTCTGTGAACCGGTCAGGACCGGTTAGCTCGGCTGCTCTTCAGTGATTCGTTCAGTCGCTCACAAGTTGTCGTGGACATTAGGATCTTATCAATGACGCACATCACAGTCATCTCCGTTACTATATCACAAGATCCGTCGTTTCAAGTCCCTGCGCCCCGAAAGATACAAAGATATTGACCCCCCCCCCCCCCCCCCCCGTTTCTCTCGTCAACTGAAAGACGTTAGGCTTCGGTTTATCTCTGCTTTAGCAAAGATGTGTCTGGTCAGTAACCTACTCTCCTCCTGAAGCCCGGGAACACGTTCTGCTTTTACCTTTAGCTTCTTTATAGTAACACAAAATAGTTTGTGTGGTTTTGGTTCTTTGAATCCTTTAGCTTTTGACTTCCCTACTAAAGTCCTGATCATACAGGGTCTCTCTCTGAAGAGGCTTTGACTCCTGCGCACTAACCCCCAGGACCAGGATCGACCACACCGAGGCCAAGCCTCCATTAAGGGTCCCACAGGGACCGAGACCCCCCGCTGAGCCCACCTGTACGTCGTCGAAGCGCGTGCTCAGCGCTCGGTTGGCCCGCGACATCTCCTCCTCCTGCTCCTTCACCTCCGCCACAGACTCCTCCAGGTGCTTCTTGTCCCTCTGAAACCGTCCCACACAGAGCGTGTCAGACCCCCGGCTCCGTCCAACGCCCCGGCCCCCCCTGCTGACCCAGAACCGGCTCACCTCCAGGCGGACCACCCTGTCGCCCAGCCGGGTCTCCTGCTGGCGGGCCTCCTCCACCACCCGGGTCAGTCGGCCCACCTGGGTCTCCAGCTCCAGGGCCCGCGCGTGGGACCGCTCCGCGTCCAGGGACAGGCCCCCCGCCTTGTCCTCCGCCGCCCCCCGGGCCGCCTCCAGCTGGGCCTTCTCCCGCACGGCCGCCGCATGGCCCTGGAGAGACAGGGACCACAGCCTCAGGACAGACGGACAGGACAGAGAGACCACAGCCTCAGGACAGACATACCACAGCCTCAGGACAGAGGGACCACAGCCTCAGGACAGAGGGACCACAGCCTCAGGACAGAGGGACCACAGCCTCAGGACAGAGGGACCACAGCCTCAGGACAGAGGGACCACAGCCTCAGGACAGAGGGACCACAGCCTCAGGACAGAGGGACAGGACAGAGGGACCACAGCCTCAGGACAGAGGGACCACAGCCTCAGGACAGACGGATAGGACAGAGGGACCACAGCCTCAGGACAGACGGACAGGACAGAGGGACAGGACAGAGGAACCACAGCCTCAACCTAAAGGGTATGCCACACTGACGCTGTGTTTAATATTACCATAATTTCCTCCCATCACCCCCCCCCCCCCCCCCCAGCTTTCTTCTGACAAATGTACTTATTGTAATTCGCTTTGGATAAAAGCGTCCGCTAAATGCCCTCAATGTTATTGTAAATGCCAATCTTACAGAACACTAGTGTGCTGCCTTGTTCAGAGCACAGGGACAGTAATAGTGCTTAGAGGAATGCCCGGGTCCTTTATAAACGGTGACTGCTTCAGTGTTAACAGACTGAAACAGCAGAACCGGAATCAGAGGAACACAAGGAATCCACACAGTAACTCACAACAACAACGCACTCAGCGGGTATCGACACTGACCACACGACACACTCTCATTCGACAGGAGAATTTGTTGCGTTCGCTCAAACAAGAATATCAGGAATGAGGTGGAATGCTATACAGCCGGCTCTGTGGTTTCCTGTACAGCGCATGCCTTAGCCTTTAACCTCAACGTCTGAGGTCCACAACGTTGCCAGACCATTAACCCTGAAGACATCCTGAACTCAGTCTTCCAGTTCAAAGCTGAAACATAAAGAGAAGACGGTAAAACCCCCTCTCAGACATATGAAACACTTTTTTATTTTCTTTTGTCAGAGTTATTTATTAGTACAAAACATTAAAAAAAAAAGACTGAAATAGCTTAGCACATCCCTCTATTATTCTGTGACCTGAAAGCTAGGGGCTGAAACTATTCCAGTGAGTGGTTCCCCAAGCAGGCCAGCGTTAAGAACCAAGACTGAACCATGGGCAAACAATTTCTTTATTACAAAACCCTGCGGATCTTGCCGAGGTAAACACTGTTTTGTGTACCTAATGCAGTGTTGCATGCAATGTTTGTTTTCTGTAAGTTGCCTGACAATAGAAGATTAAATATTTGTAATGTTAAAGTTATCATACAAGAATATGAAAAACTAAGACGTCACAAGCAAATAAAGAGAATCTCTGACTGATCAGTTGAAGACTCTGAAACTGTTGTTGTAATGGAGTCATACAACATAGTAAAGTCAAAGGCATGCATCAAGGAAGTGTGTATCATCAAGAAAACATGTTGCATTTCTTTGCAAAACAGTTCCACCCAGATAAATGGTTGGATATACTCCCATATGCAGAAAACAAAGAACATTTGAACGGAGCATTGAAATACCTTGCAACAGGCCTTGTATATGTATAACATATGTTTACTCTTTGGCAAAATTTAACTGCCAGTGATCATGAATGAGCGAACTTACTCGAGCATGAAACCTAAATGGATTCTGAAAAAGAGACGTAATGATAACATTGTTTGCAAGAATGCATTATCAGAGCCGGTTTTGAATCAAGATAGTTCTGAACTTCAAGATGATGGCCTACAGCCATCAGATATCCACTCCATTTATGTCGACTCAGGGTTAAATGGCCCTCATTATAAAGCCCTCATAACCATAACAGAATCACACGTTCACAGCTCACGTTTCACAGCTTGGACAACTGTCAGAAGTGTAAGCCCATTTGATACGGATATTTAGTGCAGAGGAACTATAGCAATAACACTGGATATAGACTATAATCGTTTAAACTAAAGCAGCACCGGCGTTGGTCACTTTTTTGTCTGAGTCAGTGCACCAAGGTCACCTTGAGTCTGAGTCAGTGCACCAAGGTCACCTTGAGTCAGTGTTCCCTGGTCACCTTGAGTCTGAGTCAGTGCACCAAGGTCACCTTGAGTCAGTGCACCAAGGTCACTTTGAGTCTGAGTCAGTGCACCAAGGTCACCTTGAGTCAGTGTTCCAAGGTCACCTTGAGTCTGAGTCAGTGCACCAAGGTCACCTTGAGTCAGTGTTCCAAGGTCACCTTGAGTCTGAGTCAGTGCACCAAGGTAACATGGAGTCAGTGTTCCAAGGTCACCTTGAGTCTGAGTCAGTGCACCAAGGTCACCTTGAGTCAGTGTTCCAAGGTCACCTTGAGTCTGAGTCAGTGCACCAAGGTCACCTTGAGTCAGTGTTCCAAGGTCACCTTGAGTCTGAGTCAATGCACCAAGGTCACATGGAGTCAGTGTTCCAAGGTCACCTTGAGTTAGCGTTCCAAGGTCACCCCGGCCGTCGGCTGTACTGCCACAAGGACTCTGCCTCCCTACCTGCATAATACTTAAGCACGCTCCAACTTGATACAAGATAGTCTTCATCAGCTTAAAAATATATGGATCACCCTTTCATATTTTTATAAAAAAATTGGTGTCAGAATAAAATCTATATTAAACAAAAGCAGCAAGAAAACAAGTTGCATTAATATTGCTGTACAAAAGAAATTGCAGATTAAACCAACAGCTTTCTTCCAAAAACAAGTAGTACCAGAGTACTTTAGTTCTGCCCTTTTCTGTACTCAGAAATGTTTACCTACAGTTACTTATTAACTCACGATGCCTTTAAAGTTCAGCATAAATTCTTCATGAAAAATCAACATCTCAGACAAAGTACTTTTTTCAGACTCGCTTTAAAGGTATTCTAGGCCCCAGCACCCTTTCACTGCCAAATTCACTTTGACAAGCGAAGAAACAACGAGGGAGTTTAGCGTTAAGCTTAGAGCAAAGTAGGCTGCACGCATCCAGTGACAGACATCCACCATGCTGACCAGTATCAGTCACTGTGTTCTGCTCCCTCCTGGCTCTTACACACATAATACTGTCCTTTCATTCTCAGCATGGAAAGCATGGATTATTGATGCACTGGCTTCATTTAATAATCATATAATAAATATTTATTGTCCCCTTGACAAATTTACAGATCATAATGGGAACTTATCAAATGAATGTTAAAACAGAACTTCTCATTTTCCAAGACCAGAACAAAGTGACCAATATCAACCCTTTCCAGAGGAGACAATGGGCCTGGTGTTCTCTCAGTGTTCCCAGCTCCACCTCACAGAGCAGGATGCTCAAGAACACAGGATATCCCTCAGAGCAGCTGCAACAACATTAACCATGACTTCACCTACACAGCCAGCCCGAGAGAGGACTGCAATGGTCAATGGCAATGCTACTGAACAAGGCTAAATGGATTTAAGTTCAAATAAAAATATATTATATCTGCGCAAAGCAGTTACTTGGCATTAAAGTGCATTCTGGGCTAGCTAGCTAGGCTAGCTAGTGGCTTACTCTGTTTGGAATTGGATCCACATGTTGTATAATCGTGGAACGATTGTTTTATGACTAGAATGCAGTTGAAGAACTTCTGGTGTTGTTTTGATTAAATCCCAAATAATAAATCAATGCAACTAATTATTTGGGGGAAAATGAAAATCATCTGAATGTGTGTAACGATCAAGTTGCCATGATCACAGAGAACAACATACGTTTCGTGCATGATATCAGATGATCAGAGGAAACGCTCAACAGTTTGGACAAAGCATACCACAACTGCTCCGACTACTTTACGGTAATAATTAGCCGACAGTTGCTAGGATAGATCGACATCACAGAAAGTTCACCAGTTTCCCCGATTCAAAGCCAAGGAGATCAAGGAACACGAGAGCTGCGTCTTTCACTACAAGTACGACACCATAGAAACGATTTGAATTCCTCGCTCTCATCATAAAGGTGTGTATGCATGTGTATATGTGTGTGAGTATACATGTGTGTATGTGTGTGTGCATGCGTGTGTGTGTATGTGTGTGTGCAAGCGTGCGTGTATGCGTTTTTAAAGCTTTTCATATCTAAAGCTGGATATCTAGATAGATAATGATGAGTAAAGTTGCATTATTTTGAACTAAACTCCCCAGTACCTAGTGCTGTTAGGACACAACGGTCTCTGCATGCACTGTTCAACACAATCCGTGCCACATGTATCCTCAGCTTTCTCCTTCACTTCCATGTCCTATGCCGGGCATTAAACCCTCCGCTCTCTGCCTTTACATGCAAACGCATGATAAAAACATCTACAATACGTTGTTGACATAATTTCCCAGTCAAACCAGTACTTTCAGAACTGTTGACCCCATGTTTTGTCTGACGGAGTGGATTCCCTTCATCCTTATATTTCCACCCCGTTTCCTGTGTCCCTCGTACTCCTTCCTGTTCCTGCCAGCCGCCAGTTAGATCAGCACGACGTCAGGACTACGCTAGCATCAGACAAACAACCTCTGAGCACATCACACGACCTCTGAGCACCATCAGACGACCTCTGTCCAGCAGGTTGAGACCTTACGTGGTTGGTTTAGAATACGGCCAGGCATTAGATAAGCCTTTAGCTGTGTGGAGGGTCATACTTAACGTCTCGTGGTTAAACAACTTTACAGACGGGAGAAATGAATGAAAGAACATGTAAACGGAATGGAATTGTAACGGCATTGGGTGTTTCTTTTGTTATAAAAATAACGACATGGTAAAAATTGACCTAAGTTTTAAAGAATCAAGACATGATACAGAAACTCTCTTGGAGGAGCATTGGAGAGATCTGCTCTCCAGGTTAACACCGGTGGAACTCAGCTTCACTGGAACATGATCTGCACAGAGCACATTCTCCACTCACCAGCATTCCTTCAGAGAGGCAACACTTATCTCTACCTCTCCAAAGATTGCCTCGCACATTCTGCGTATTCCAGAGAATCACAGTTTAATAAATAATCCACTGTACACCATTTAAAGGAAACTATCTTAGTAACTATAGTAACTATAAAGTATGCACCAACGCAAGGGTCATTGGTTGAAAATAAACTACAGCTTGGAACGTTTTGCAATGGTTATGAAATTCCACTGGATAAAAAAAACAAAACACTATGGACCGTTCCATTTCTGAAGAAACCCGGGGTCCCTGCTCTGGCCGGCCCCGCGTTCCCCCTCAGCGACCCACTGACCCACTTAGTCAGGGTGTCCCGGCCCCCGCTGGTCATATTGTGAGAGACAAACTCATCATTCATCTTCTGCTGAGTGTACCCCACACTCACCCCGCTCTCCCCACCCGATCCGGCCGCTCATTAGATTAGACATGGCCTGCTCCTCCAATTAAAGCCACACACACAAAGCCATGCGCTGCTCTACTTCCATCCACGCCCTCTCTGTCCACGCATTGTCAGCGGGATCGGCACTGCTGCCAAAAGAGGGGACACATTGAGCTGTAGCCTAATAGCAAGAAGATGCACAGTTTAGTCTTTATTCATTGGTCTAAGTCACCACCCTCATCACTTCGATCGCACTGCCACTACTAAAACAATACAAATAGGAATTTAAACATGAAATGACTTGCGTTGTGTTCTGGATTCCTAAAGCTACTCTGCTCTCTGACGTGTTGTCCTTTTGAAACTAGAATGGAAACTAGCAAGCACTCAACTAGAAACAATCAAACAATTTTTATACTTTGATTAACTAACTTGTAAGGCACTTTTGATAAAAGTCTAAAACTTCTAAACGACTAGAAAACAAATCATTCCGCAGATTGACACAAAATAAATATCTATAAAAAAAAGAGCACTTTTAATGAAAGATTAAAAAACGTCTGTTTGAACGAAGGGCATCGTAAGAAAAGAGGCAGGCAGAGCAGAGCGGTGTCCCAGAGACACATGTCCACCCCCCCCCCCCCCCCTTCACACTGTTGACCACCGCTAACCTGTGAGCTCGTTAAGTCACAACGCTTCCCAGGTATTCTTAACGAGCGCCTATCTCTAGTCAACCTTGATTGAGCAGCGTACATCGCTCAGAGGAGGCAGGTACCTCTCCAATAAACCGCTTCCCGCCCAACACATTGCTCTCTCGTCTTAATCTCAGCTCATAGTTTGAAAGGATTCATGAGCTTGTAAAATGAGGGCATTGTTTGCTTATTCTCGTTTATTGACTTTGAGTCGTCAAAGTTTGACAAAATGACATCTGGATTTACATGAAGACAAACATTGTTTTGTACCGTTGTTTGTTGTCACCCTACGTCTCATCTCTCTACAAACAATAACAGGTCATAGAACAACAACCCTAACTAAAACTAAAGACCAATATGGTGAGGTCGCCATGTTTTCCACCAAATTAGCAAAAACAATGAGGTCATCCTGTAACCTGATTACAATGCCTTAAGAACCCCCCCCCCCCCCCCCCCCCAAACCCCACAGGGGCACATGGAAGAGGAAATGACCTCACAGACTCTTCTACAACCACTGAAGGACCAGGCCGTGTTCTGGGGGAGGAAATGACCTCACAGGTTCCTTCTGTAGATGTTTTGCTCCATGGACCCCCACCAGCCCAGAAGGAAGCCAGGGGACAAAGGGAACTCCCAGTGGGAGCGCTGAGCTACACGTCACTGTCCACTCTGTTCACTACCGTCTGCACTTAGCTCTCCAACATCCGCAGAAACACCGATATGAGTCGTTTGCAAATACAACTTGAAAATATAAATGACAAAAAGGTGGAGATTTAGGATAACTTCCTACTTCCCTTCAATCCTTAACCTTAAAATGAAGGCTACTTAAACTTAAAAAGCATTAACTCTGGGAATGAAAGCCTCACAGAAATAAAGCTACAGTGCCGTTCTCGGGTCTTCACGGTCTCTTCAAAGCCCACCGTACGGCGGAGCTCTGAATGGAAACAAACCGGCCGCCCTGCCTTATCTCCGCGCCGCCGCGGCAGGGTGGGGAGCTGAGGGGGGGGGGGAGCTGGGGGGGGGGGGGTAGAGAACACAGAAGGAGGAGCAGGCTGAGCCCTACCTGCTGGATCTCCTCCAGGCTGGTCTGCAGCCGGCCGATCTCCTTCTGGTTCTGCTCCCTCAGCTTGTCCACCTCCTGGTCGTGGGAGGCCACCTCCTCCTTCAGAGCCCCCTTCAGCGCCGTCAGCTCCCTCTCCCTCCTCCTCAGCATCTCCTCCAGCTCCTCTCGAGACAGGAGGAGCTCCTGCAGCTCGGCTCTCAGCACCCTCAGGTCCTGGAGGGGGAGAACCGCGACAGGGAGAGCGTGAGCACAGCGAGGCAGAGAGAAGTCTTCAGTCGGTTTCTACTGAGGACAGTAGAAATTGACTGGCAATATTGTTCATTTCCACGACATGTTTATTTGAATGATCTGTATTCGAGTTGTTTCACTAATAACTTGTTCAGAGTTTCTAGAAGAATCTTACAATCTGATCCGGCTGTTGCTTTGGCTAAATGAGCAGCCGGTAGGAAACATGCTATCTACCTAGCACACCGTGGCCCTGATTGAACACGCTCTGTACGATCTGACCTAAAAACGTGTGTGAGAGATGAACTCTCTGTCTAAACCGGTGGGAGCGGTTGAATGAGAGACAGATAACCCTTCAAACCATCTCCGGAGGAGAAGTACACCACAGGCAGTCCAGAGGAACTTGAACCTCACGCCCTGAGGTTCTTGTCTAGAAGGAATGTCCCACTGAAGCGTTGTCAAGTCACATACAACTCGTCAACAAAGGAAACAAGGTTCTCACAAACGTCGGTGTGCTTTGCATTTGGCCTTATGAGAGACGGTTGTTTGAATTCTAATATCAAACATGATTTGCATGATTAACCAAAGCCATGTGAACTGGTACTACAGTACTGGTCTGACCTGTACGTGAGGGTGCATATCAAGCCAGGATCTTCCTGAACTACGTATGACCGTGCAGTGAGGGCATTGTGCTTCATTTGAATCTAGATGCAATCGAGATAAATAGAACGGCTGCACACTCCACATGACTAAACAGGGCCTATGAGCAGACTCAGGCTCCTGTTAAAGCTTGAAGTGTTTATGTGTGAAGTCTTGCAGGGTTCCGCTGCTGATATACCGTCATCAGTGCGTCTTTCTCCTCGTCAGCGGCAGCAGACTTCTTGGCGGAGTCCAGCTCATCGTGCATCTCTGACAGCTGATCCTGCAGGTCTCGTATCTCGCTCTGGTACTTCTCCCTCTCCATCTTCACCTGGAACAGCCTGTCACATCCCAACGCGCCCACAGTGAGGGATGTCCGGAAAGAACCGCCAGACTCAACATATTTCATACACAGCGCTCCAGTGCTCATAACTTAACTACCGTTTTAAAAAAGGATCGAGCGTCTCATTACTCATGTTGGACCATGTATGTCTTAACAATACCTGTAGGCCAGGAGACTGGGGCGTACAGACATGGAAACATTACAGACACAGAATTTAAGACAATCACACCGAGTGCGTTTCTGCAGGGACCACAAACAGGTCTCCCTAATCATCATCATCATCATCTTCAAGGTAGTTCTTTGCCAGCATATTACATCGTCTAGTATGAACACTAAATGCTCATCATTACCGGTTTCCAACAAGTTCATTGATTACGTTGATTGTGAAAAAACAATCAATTAGTAATGTGCTATTGGTGACAGCCCATAATTAAAGGTGAGGAAATGACAGAAGACAATACAGGCCCCAGGAAGAGTGGACACCAAGCTGTGAGGAGGGTCACACTAAAACAATGACGGTACGTCTGCTGCACGCTGAGCTCCCAGCCGGGCCACTCACTCCTCTAGCGTGGTCTGGAGATCGGCTTCCGTCTTCGTCAGCTTGGTGTTCAGACGAGAACGCTCTTCATCGCTCTGCTGCAGCTCCTTCAGACCCGACCCGATCTTCTCCGAGTCCAGACGACTCTTCTGATGAGGAGACAGATGGAGACAGGCTCGACACGCAGGCCAACAGAACCAGGTTGTCCTCATTGTTCTAAGAATTATTACTCATAGCGTTTATATTCTGTGTAGCTTCCCATGATCCGTAATGAACAAAACGGTTACTGGAAACCACATAACCATGAAAAAAACTAAAACAATATTACAGCATTACCTTGGACTGTTCTGCAAGTTTCTGTTTCGTGTCCAATAGTTCCTTCTCCAGCCTTTCCTTCTGCTCCTGCAGAGACCGTGTCTGGGCGCCCATGTCAACGGACGGCTGGGAAAACAGACGATCACATGACCTCCTGTACTCCACACACACTATAGATCACAATGCCTCAGAAATCTTCTAAATCATACGCATTGCTGAATAGAGACTAAAACACTGCCATGTTTTGGCATTGTTTTCTTTGTCTACTTAAAATCCGAGTTTTTTTTGTCTACTTAAAATCCGAAGCCTATAAAGAGTTTGCTCGGAGATTTGACCGTTTCTGGAGAGTCTTACAACACGATAACCGCTCCACGGATCCTCTCACCTGGTGGTTGTCCACCTGGACGCCTCCGGACGCACGAGACTTCAACGTCTGGATCTTCTCGAACACCAGGTTCACCTTCCTCTTGGTGGTGTCATCAGTGTCACTACATCTGCGCACACACACACACACACACACACACACACACACACACACACACACACACACACACACACACACACACACACACACACACACACACACACACACACACACACACACACACACACACACCCCCCTAATGAGGCGTTGTAAATCCCTTTGAGTGTGCAGTCGGTCCGCGAGGGTTACCCCGGTGCTCGGGAACAGGGGACGCCATTGGTCGGAGCGGGAGCGACCGGACGGATAACAGGGCTTTGATGTGTCACATTGCAACATACTGGGCCTCATTACACCAGCGGACTACGGAGGTACAGGGCGAAGTGGGCAGAGATTCAACTTCTCCGTAGCTCAGATTCCACCGAGCTCCAACACACAGAAAGTTGACACATTTGTCAACAGATATGAGAAGCAGATGTCATATTTATGCTTCATCACAGGGGAATCCCCTGACCACAGAAAAGGAGGAGGAATTAGAGTGTTGTTTCTTGAATTCCATTGTTGAATCCGTCAGCCTAACCCGCGACTCTCCTATGTTTGTCTCCCTGCTCGTCCAGCTGCGTTCCCTTTCCCTGTTCCTGTGACCCCTGACCTCTGGTGAAACACACCGAGAGCCCTTTTCTGCTGCTCAGTCGCTCTCATCGACTGAGCCGCGTCCCGTCTGTTGCATGAGCTATTGATTTGATGTCAACATTATCAGTGGAAAGCATAAAGCATCAATCATTGGTAGATGGTACGCTCCACCGGTTGATGGCCGTCTTTCTTTTGTCATTCTGTTGAACGCAGTCCAGCCTTAATCTAGGAGAAAGTGTTTCCTTGGTGAATTACCGATGCTTGACTAGTTTAGTTTAATCCAACCCACTATTCTCTGTCAGGCCGTGAGCGTGTTGCATGAAACAGAAGTCTGTGGACATGAAGGGAGGAGTAGATCCACCCGACTGGGGAACAAATTCAAGACAGCTGCTGGTTCACACCCATCGTGGGAGGGAAGGAGCGCATACCTTCACTTTATCCAAAACATTTCGAGCTGTGATAAGAAAAACCAAAGGCTGGGAAGTTTCGCTTGTCAAAATAACATTTGAGATGACTTAAAACGGTATGTTCAGGTTAAATGGAATACAATAGTCATTAAACAATTATTAATGACTGATGGGTTTTCTTAAAGTTAAATGGATGTTTGATTGAAATATGGAGGCTGGTGAAATGCAATAACTGCACCTAATTAATATGTGTTTCTTTAATTTATTCAAATATTATTATTAACTTATTGAGATAATAAACGTGATATTTTTCCCCATCATACCTTGGGATAGATGAGTGGTAGGAACGTAACTCCGCTATCATATTACTGGACGAGGTTGGGGTTACGGGTCAGAACTCCCTGATCAGTAGGCCAGCTGTGTGTAGGCCCCTGAATCCATCGTGATACAGGCCTAGTCTGTCTACATCATCCAACCATCCCCACACAGACAGCACATTCACGTTGACCAAGTGCCAGAACATGACCCTGAACAGAGAGAACGAACGTACCCATCCTTCAGGTAATTATACAAAATCTGCTTGGCTGTTTCTTCGTGGGTTTGTTGTGAAATCTCCTGCTGGCCTTTCAGAAGATCAGGCGTCACCTGGGAACAGGGAATGAGAAGAGGAGGTGTGACACGGGCACTGATCCACGGGAGACTGTTCATGTTCTTAAGGGGGTAAGGGCTTAATTATAACGCGATTAAACGGAATGTGGGACAATGCAGGAATGCATTGTCAAACGAGCCTTAAAAAAAGGATCTAAACAATGTGTGAAACAAGACGAAAGCTCTGGGATGTACCTGAACTGCTGCCCCTGCGACCGGCTGCGCGCCTGCGCTGGACGAAGCCTTCGAAGGAGCCACCGTCACGTTGGGCGAACCTTTCCCAAGGGAGGAGGACCCGTCTCCATGCTCATTACTTTTCAGCGACAGAGCGCTGGAGGAGCGTCCGGGCGGTCTGGTGTACCCCTGGATGGAGCCGGACCCCTTGGAGACGCTGTTCCGCGGGGAGGTGGGGGTGCTGTGGCCGCACGACGGCGGCCTGGAGCCGGGCTTCCCGTCCACCACGGAGACCCAGGAGTCCTGGCTGCCCGCGCTCCTCCTCAGCTGGGAGGGTCTGAGGACGTGCTCCATGGAGCTGCCCCGCTGCTGGCCGAAGCGCTCCAGGTACTCCGAGCCGTCCTGCGGGGCGAAGGGCATGGCGCTGTCCACGCTGCGCGAGCGCTTCCTGTCCTCCGGGTTGAGGCGGTTCCGGCGCCCGGCCCGGCCCCTCCGCGGCGGGCTGCCGTGCTTCCCGTCGAACTTCTCGATGAGCTCGTCCACGCCCGGGATGGAGCCGCGGTCGATGTCCCGGCCCGAGCCGGGCAGGAAGGGGATGTAGCGGCGGTTCTGGTGGCGGTTGATGGTGTCCGAGTACAGCGCCTCCATCTGGTCGTCGGGCGGGGGCCCCCGGGGGCCCGGCGCGGTGGAGGAGGAGGAGGAGGAGGTGCGGGAGCGCGAGGAGGCCTCCAGGACGGGCCCGCTGGAGTCCGTCCTGCGGAGGGGGAGGACGTCGGGCCGCGGGCGCCCCCGCTCCAGGGTGGACTCGGCGCTGCTGAGGGCCCTGGGGGGCCGGCTGGGGTCCGGCCCCTGGACGGGGGCCTGGGGGGCGGGGTGGCTGGGTGGGCTCGGGACCCGGGGGGTAGAGGAAGACCTGGACTGGGGTCTGGGGTGGGGGGGCCCCTGGGCTTTGGCCCTGGAGTGGGACGGGGCCCCCGGGGGCCGGGCTGCAGGCTGGGGCCCCCCCGGTTTGGTCGGGGCGGCGGGGTTCTGAGGTGCAGGAACGGCGTCCGGGCCCGGACTGGTCGACGGGGCGTGGGGGCCGACCGGGGAAGGAGGCTTGGTGGGGGGGCCCTCATGCCGGCCCCCGGGGCCCGACAGGGAGTGAGGCCGCGCGGGCCGACTCTGGGGCCCATCCAGCCCCAGGGAGTTGTACTCGGGGTCGTACGGCTGCAGGATCTCCGGATGTTTCTGGAAGTTCAGCAGGCTGGGGGGCTTCCTTCCTGGGGGGTCTGCGGCCACCGGCTGAGGCTCGCTGTGATGCGTCTGGCTCCGGGAGCGGAACTCCTTGAAGGGCCCGCCGGCCCCGCCCTCCTTCCCGCCTCTGAAGTCGTACTCATGGTAGTTATCGATGAAGGACTCCTCTGTCTCCCCGTTGCCGTTGGATACGCCGCGGTCCTGGTTGTTCAGGACGACGTAGGGGTGCCCGTCGATGCCCTGCACTCTGATGCTGAGGCCGTAGGAGCCCGCGGCGGTCCTGGGGGCGCGGCCGGGCTGGGTGCACGCGTGTGGGAGTCCACCTTGTTGAAGGCCAGTCCGTCTGTAGGACTCCATCAGAAAGACAGAAGGACAAGAGATCCTTCTCCCACAATCCTGTCCCAACTCTGTGAAGAAAGATGAACCCAAAGTGAGTCAAGCGATCCCTAAGAGACGCTGATGATGATGATGAACAACCCGTCACAAAGTATTCCACTTGAATGAAGTCACAGAAAGTATAATTGTTGGTATTCATTATTCTTTTATCTATCGACGCTATATCAGCAGCTGAACTTATTTTGAGCAAATTCAGAGTGAGGGAAGATACACGAGTATAAATACGGTGAGCTTCACACGATGACTAACTTCAGCCACACGTTCTTCTTCAGATACGGTGGACTAGGTACGGTCTACAGACCCGTGGATAACTTGCGATATAGCCTCAGTAAATGACTGTTTATAGTTGACATAGTGGAGTATAGGTGAGTGATTTCAAAGTTTAGGAACATGTAATTTGCAGCTGAGCACCACACAGAAAACATATCTTAGTGCAAATTAAGAGATTGAAGACATAGTCGTATCGCAATAGTTAAGGGGTGTGTACGTGAGCACTGTGTGCGTGTGTGTGTGCACGTGAATGTGTACGTGATTGTGTGTGTACGTGTGTACATGAGTGTCTGTGTGTGTGTGTGTGTGTGTGTGTGTGTGTGTGTGTGTGTGTGTGTGCGAACTAAATAAAACCATCATGTGCAGCCCCTAAACAAAGAGAGAAGTATAAATCAAGACTGTAAACAGGAGAAAACTAACAGCTCAAAACCCAAATGTTAACTTTGACACATTTATTATAACTGTGTGTTGCCACATAATGTCAACGGCTGTTATCAAGGACAATGTGTAATTTGACTGGCTCCTAAAAGTCACAGTGATAATGCAGATAGCACCAGTGAATATTGTCATAGCATATCAAAAACAAAAGTAAACAATGTTCACAGGACAAAAGGCCATCACACGTTTCCTGCCTTGCAGAAAGGCTGCTGCCTTTCATCTAACGCTGCCGCGCGTACTTAAGGTACAATTACACCGTTTGGAATGTCTCCTTTCAAACAGGGTAATAATGTCAAACAGGAAATACAGAAACAGTGGATTGATCAACTGTTCCGGAGGAGGGAAGACACCCTATTGGCCTGTTTTAGGCTGCGGCCATCCCATGTGACTGGGGAGGCTGTCTGACCTCCAGGTCTGACTCACTGGACGGGAGGACGCATTACCCAACAGGGAAAGAAACCTCACTCTACCAAGAGTAGAGCCCAGAGTAGAGCCCAGAGTAGAGCCCAGAGTAGAGCCACAGAGTACAGCCCTAGAGTAGAGCACTAGAGTAGAGCCCTAGAGTAGAGCCCTAGAGTAGAGCCCTAGAGTAGAGCCCTAGAGTCCAGAGACGAGGCCACAGTAGAGACCAGAGTAGAGCCCAGAGTAGATAACTAGAGCCCAGAGTAGAGCCCATTGTAGAGCCCTAGAGCCCAGAGTAGATACCTAGAGCCCAGGGTAGAACCCAGAGTAGGCCTAGAGCCCTATATCACAGAGTACAGCCTAGAGTAGAGCACTATATCCCAGAGTAGAGCCTTGAGTAGAGCCCTATATCCCAGAGTAGAGCCCTATACCCCAGAGTAGAGCCCTATTGCCCAGAGAAGAGCCCTATATCCCAGAGAAGAGCCTTGAGTAGAGCCCTAGACCCCAGGGTAGAGCCCAGAGTAGAGCCATAGAGCCCAGAGTAGAGCCATGAGTAGAGCCCTAGACCCCAGGGTAGAGCCCAGAGTAGGCCTAGAGCCCTATATCACAGAGTAGAGCCTAGAGTAGAGCACTATATCCCAGAGTACAGCCTTGAGTAGAGCACTATATCCCAGAGTAGAGCCCTATATCCCAGAGTAGAGCCCTATATCCCAGAGTAGAGCCTTGAGTAGAGCCCTATATCCCTAAGCAGAGCCTTGAGTAGAGCCCTAGACCCCAGGGTAGTGCCCAGGGTAGCGCCCTAGAGCCCAGAGTAGAGACCCAGAGTAGAGCCCTAGAGCCCGGAATAGAGCCCAGAATAGAGCCCAGAGTAGAGCCCAGAGTAGAGCCAGCAGAGTAGAGCCCTAGAGCCCAGAGTAGAGCCATAGAGCCCAGGTCTGTTATCGCCCTGGTCAGCTCGCCAGGCTCAGGGTTGCTTCTATGTTCAGACAAATAAATAAATAAACGAGGACCGTTTCACTCAGTGAGTCCAACTGTTGCAATGGTCAAAAAGTAGACTTTCGGCGGTAACTAGCATCCGTCAGATATAATGAGTTCATTTCTAACGTGTGACCTCCAGCTCCGCCTAACGCGACTCAGCCTGAGATCTGATCTGATGGACGGCGGCTCTCTGCTCTGCAACAGGTGGAACACAACCTTAGTCTCTAACTGGATATAAAGTAGCACAACTCTATAGTATAAGGACTAATGGTTAGTATGAGTGGGTGCAGCGGCTTTAGGAGACGCGGTCACAGCATTATTAAATCATCTCACTACAATGAAAACTTTTACTCACCAGCGTCGTTCACTTGTTCGGTGTGTGCAAATAAGAATGGTTTCCAAAGGGGTATCTCGGCACATAACAGATAGTTTAGTTAACCAGCATAACCTGCACCTGGGAATAATGTAAATCAGCTCTTAATCAACGTCTTGTTTACTGCGGGAGTTCAGAAGTTCCTCCGGACTCCGCGGATGAGAAGCGAAGCCCCGCCTCCTCAACCAGACCCCGCCCCTCCTCGGACCAGAATCCGCCCCTTCTGTGAACCTCAAACACTTCAGTGAACCACAACCTTTCACATGACAAGTGTTTCTGCAGGCCTACATTTCTATACACCCGCCTGGGTGAGGCCTTTTTAGTTTGGGACGACTCACTAACATGTGATTAAAAAAGCCGTAATGACCTCAATTACATGTGGAGTTACATCTGGCCCGTTTGACAACTGTTGTCTCGGCGTTGATGTTTTGATTCTCTTTTAAAACCGAGAGCGTCATCTAGTGGATGGGGCAATCATTGTTTACCATAGCAGGCCTGGTGGATTGGGATTCTGGAAATCAGTAGAATTCAAAATGTTGACTGGAATGTAACATATTTTGGCAGAGGCACTGAGCATACAAGTAGCAGAAAGTAACTTAATCAGGAAACTAATTTGGATTTTGGTTGTGAATTTGATTGTGTGATCACTGCTCTGAGTCCCAAGCCGGTGTAAAACAAGGTTTGCATGAGATTGACTGATATTGAAAGTATACATAGGCCAACATTTGCAATAATTCAGATCTTCTGTAGGTGAAAGAGGAGAAACGTGCTGAAATATGAATCAGGCCTCCTCATTCCAACAATATTGAGTAATATCAGAGTCTGCTCCTATCGGCTTAACATAAAGATAACAAATACATTCCTACAATTTACAGAAAGATAATATTAAACAGTTAAAATACAATGCGAGAACTAACATTTTCATAAATGTGATTCAATTACTCTTAATCATTCACTCATCATTCATCTCCAAGTCCTTTAAGAAGTGCCCCTTTTCCTTTGGTTTGCAGACAGCGTGTCTCCCCAAGATTACAATTTCAATTCATTTGAAACCTTTCACCTTCTGCCACACCCTGCAGAGGTGGCTTCACCTAAACATCATCATCTTGATCATGATTATGATGATGATGATGATGATGATGATGATGATGATGATGATGATGATTATGATCATCATCATGATCATCTTGTGATGATCTGCTTCAGGCTGGATCGGCCCTTCTCTGAGCTCAGTGTGCTCAGGGGCACCGCTGCAGGTCAGACTGTAGTACTGCAGCCCGGTGTCAATCAGAGCTCTCGCTCTGTGTTACGTTACAGCAACACACAATAGACTCTCTGTTCTCCACCAAGGTACCACGGCCGAGGCCATAGCTACTGAGCATGCTCCCGGACCTGGGCAGATAAGAACTGCATCAGAGGAGCAGTCGCGATCCAGAGACCTTTAGCTTCATAATTCATCTTTGTACCTCATGTAAAAAGCCCAGACAGAACCATGAGCCTGCAGCGACCTTGAAGCGTTCCTGTGAATTCCTGTGGTTCTGTGGGACGATAACCGCAACACAACCTATTAATAAATACAGGGTCTGAGAAACCAAGAGGAAACATGGGCTGAAACAAACAAACTAATTACAGAACAAGTCGTTGAGAGGAGAATACACCATTAGTCCAGTACAGGCTGCACACAGTGAGGAGGGAGGGGGTTCTCTGCATCGCAGAAGGCCTTCTGTGACAGTTCAAGGAGACGAGCCAAAAGCTGTCTGTCAGCCGACCGACACAGAGACAGATCCTCAGGAAGACAGGCTCTCAGACCGGTGGTCCCTCCCCTAGTGACGCGCACGCACACACACACTCACGCACTCACACAAACATAAACACACGCACACACACACTCACGCACTCACACACACACACAAACACACGCACACACACACACACACACACACACACACACACACACACACACACTCACACACACACACACACACACACACACACACACACTGATACACTCACAAAACACACATACCAACACACGCACACACACACACACACACACACACACACACACACACACACACACACTGATACACTCACAAAAAACACATACCAACACACACACACTCACACACACACATGCACACCTAACACACACACACACACACACACACACACACACACACACACACACACACACACACACACACACACACACACACACACACATGCACACCTAACACACACACAGACCCTTACACACACACACAATCTTGAGCATTAAAATATGATGATTATGATTTACATTTCATTACTGAGCTCACTGCAGCACGTTGTGGTACGACCACTTGAGTCAGTAAAACGGGAATTGGATTGTCAGGACTGGGGGAGCTCAGGCATGTGCAACAAAATAATGTTGACATTATTATTACTATTATCCGCACACACACACACGCACATGTGAGTGCACAAACAACCCCCCCCCCACACACACACACACAAACAAAAATACATTTGGAAGACAAATATAGGCAAGAAAATAAATCAGGTGTAGTTTTCAATCCAAAAATACTCATCAAATACAAAACTATTCATGAGAGCTTGAATATATATGGAGATATTATAAGGAGATAACCAGCGGAATCCAGGCAGGCTCGGACCAGCACACTTTCCCCACCAGACAGTCTGAATCTAAATAAAGATGTGGAGAGAATAATTACACTGCAAAGGATGACGGTGCTTGTTTCAGTGAAATAAATGAACGCACAATTAAGCTTAAAAAAGATGGCACATTTATTGCAACATAAATGTTATATACATTTAGTGTATTTTCTGTTTTAAGGGACAGAAAAAAAAGAATTATTCTGCTGCTGTACATCAACAACTCCTTTCCTCTTTCATCAATCGATGACTTTATGATTTTTTAGCTCACACACAATGCCCTTACCCACTAGACTGCAATTCTGTGGTTTGTAAGATATAATATCTGAACACAATGAACAGGAGATGGTAAAATCACCAATGTATGTGGTTGTTTTGTTTACTATCTAATATAGTAAAATAAAGTAAGAAACTTTTTACTCAAAACTTTTGATTTAAAAAAATCTAGAAAGAGTTATATTTATAATTCAAGAAATATTCTTACAGTATTAATGTATAAAAACTAGCTACAGTGAAAAATAAGCCAATTTTTTTTTTCTTTTGAATTTTCATGTTTCATATATACAAGGGGAAGTATCTGCAAATACTGCAGCTAGTAACTTACAGAGGAGCAGAGATAGTAAGGAGGGAAGCGTTTCAACAAAGAGACTGGAAGCAATACGTGACATACACAATATCCCCAATCAAGGCCAACGTTAATATGATAATAAATGAATACTGAAATGAAGACAAACGCCACTCAGACATTACAGAACAAATTTTTTTAAACAGAAAATACAATCTGAAAACTCTGTAGTCCAATTAGTCGTTCTGGATGTGGCAGTGTTGTTTAAGAAGTAAAATATGATCAACCATCTACAAAGAAATACATGGATTATAATGTACAAATTAAAACCATAAAGCATGCACACTGAAAAAATATATAAGCATGACCAATGTCTTACAGATATGTCTGAGTTTGAGTCGTAGTATCCTCCCCCTCCTCTCTCCTCCTCTGGGTCTAGAGAGGGGGGACCCCCACGCAGGGTCCTGCTCCCCCTCCTCTCTCCTCCTCTGGGTCTAGAGAGGGAGGACCCCCAGCGCAGGGTCCTGCTCCCCCTCCTCTCTCCTCCTCTGGGTCTAGAGAGGGGAGACCCCCACCCAGGGCCCTGCTCCCCCTCCTCTGGGTCTAGAGAGGGGGGACCCCCACCCAGGGTCCTGCTCCCCCTCCTCTCTCCCTCTCTGGGTCTAGAGAGGGGGGACCCCCACCCAGGGTCCTGCTCCCCCTCCTCTCTCCTCCTCTGGGTCTAGAGAGGGGAGACCCCCACCCAGGGTCCTGCTCCCCCTCCTCTGGGTCTAGAGAGGGGGTCCCCCACCCAGGGTCCTGCTCCCCCTCCTCTCTCCCTCTCTGGGTCTAGAGAGGGGGGACCCCCACGCAGGGTCCTGCTCCCCCTCCTCTCTCCTCCTCTGGGTCTAGAGAGGGGAGACCCCCACGCAGGGCCCCCCCGTCCCCCCCTGACAACCACACTAATAATTAATCAATGAACTGAACCAACATGCTGCTGAAGGCGTCTGTACTCTTAAGCTAGAGTTAAGGTCAACTGTTTTATTATTCTACAGTATATGCTGTGCATATTGATATTCTACACAGCAGATGTGAAATTACCGGTTCGTCTTAAATGTATTTTCTTTCACTTTCTACATTATAACTTCTAAAATGAAAACATATTTTATTATACCACCTGGACATTATATGATGAAACCCGTGATAAATGAATCAGTTTTACGTTGATACTGAATTCTTATATTTTGAGCTTCAAACAGAAATCTTTGTAACACGTTGATCAGGCCAGGACATTGCTTGGTCTTCGTTTGTCGCTGCAGCGTTTCAGCTCAACCAGTCATCAAGGACAACCATCAGCAAAGCAGTTTATATGAAACACTAAATGGCCAATGAGCAAAGATACAGAGTCCCATCTTCCTTTGGTTGATGCACAGAAAGGAGCAAATCGTTTTCATCACAAATTCTTAGTGAACAAAAAATAAAAAAGTTGGCCTTACAGTAAAACTAATGATTATCCTTAGTTGGCTTAAATAGTTTTCATGACCACAACAGTCCTGTCTTATTTGGGCCTATGTTTTCACTGCAGAGTGCAAACAATTTGCCAAAAGTCTAAAGTATCGAGTAATTTCAGTCATAAGAATTAAGACTAAATGTCCTTCATCTTGGACCCAGAAGTCTGACGATGCTACTGCCAAACCTCTGGGGGGATTCTGCACTGCGCCTGGACCGGGAACCCGGAAGAGTTCTGCAGATTCCTGTTTTCTTACGGATTAGTTCTTCGCCAGCGCACGCAGGAGGGTTGAGAAGAAGATTTGAACAAACATGTTTCTACAGTGGCCAGGCTATCACAAAGGTTTTACTAAACCTTTACAGACGCTTAGTCTCAGGATGTTGGTGGACCTTTGGCTTGACCTCCCGCCCGGGTTTCAGATACCTCTCAGTAGCAGAGGGTGAAGGAGGGAGGCCAACAGTGGGAAGAAGCTGATATGGTTTGAGTCATCAGTCCTTCTGGGGATGAATGGTTTGCCACATTACTCTTGTTGTGGTTTTGCCCGTCTGGCTGTTTCCAGTAAAGACAATTTCCATGTAACATGCGTCACAGATCCCCGCACCCAGCAACACGATTGGTCGAAACAAATTTGAAGCAAATGAAAATGAAACACCCTGTTCACCGAGATCTGAGTTGGTCTGATTCCGACTGCAGAAGTCAGATTATTATTTTTTTCGACTAATGACAGTCTGGCATAGGTCGTTTTGGGTTCTAGATGTGATTAATTATGGAATGAATAAAATATAAAAATAAATATAATCTTTTACAAAAGGGGACGTTAATATGAGCCTAATCTCACTCTTAAACTAGCCAATAAATTAATTTGAATAATCTGGATCAAGGTTTTAAAAGTGTTCAGTGGAACTCGTGACGTTGGCAAACTGTAGATTAACTGGAGAGCCTCGATGACCGGAATGCAACCTTCCCTTTGGGCGTACATTATGTCGTTCAGTAACATTATAAATAGAAAAAAAACAAATGAAAATAAACAGTTGCTGTTACAATGCGTTCATCAACTACGCTTTAGGCACAAGGCGATCTCCCACAAGCTTTGGAGAAGACCGCGTCAGTCTCTGATTGTTCCGAAGCAAAGTGCTTGATTCAGACCGAATGATGCGAGCTGAACTGTTGCTCAAAGGCAGACATCCGTCAGTAGACACCAGCTGTTGTCAGAAGAAAGGGATTCCTGGATCTTCTCGAGTCAGAGGATCAAACTGTGTCATTCTTGTAGTGTTGCCTTAAATGGTCTGTCTCCTCCTATTGGTATTCACAAGCCGTCAGTCCTCGACCGGACCCCGCCTCTATCCCACAGAAATCCCACTGGGTCATGTGATCTGGAATCAAGATAAGAACAATATAAAACAATGGAAAATATGCACACGGTTTATGTTTCCATACACTAAGTTGTTTTATCCAATAATGTAGGATGAGTTAGTGGCCACCTCTGGAGAGTCTAGATCAGAGTCTGTTCACACTGTTCACCATGAGACCACATCCAGGCTCCGGCTCTAATTGCTCCTGGACTTTCCAGGCTTCACTCATTTAGCAGAACCAGTGAAATCCGAGCGCTGGCTCCAAAGTCATGAGACGTGGCCACAGACGACCAGAGGACGACCTGAGGCCTGGAGAGGGAGCAGCGCGTACCGGGGCTCAGAGGTGGCCCATGGGGTTGGAGGCGTCGATGAGGCTGGAGTGCAGCCCGCCATTCTTCTCCCCCTCCCTCCTCTTCAGGCAGGCTGCTTTGGGGTTCAGGTTCCTCTCTATCGGCACAGAAAACACACGTTGGAACAACGCTCTCTGGTTCGGAATAGACGTCAGATCATTAGATCAATCAATCGTTCAATCGTTCTTATGGTAAATGGACTGCAATTATACCACGCTTTCCTAACCAGTGGCCGCTCAAAGCGCTTTACAATATTGCCCAACATTCACCCATTCATGCACACATTCACAGACCGACGGCGGAGTCTCCCACGCAGGGCGACAGCCAGCTCGTCAGGAGCAGTCAGGGTGAGGCGTCTCGCTCAGGGACACCTCGACACTCAGCTAGGAGGAGCCGGGGATCGAACTAGCAACCTTCCGGTTACCTGCCAACCCGCTCTACCTCCAGAGCCACATGTCGCAAATATCTCGACACCTCTGTTAAATCCCAGTCAAATTTTAGTTTTATCTAAAGTGTGCCTACCGCCTACACAAACAGCAGCACCTAACCAAACAACAATGCCACATTTTCGCAAACAGTTTAATAAAAAAATAAAATATTTCCCACGGGAAATATTTTATATTTTATATATTTAAATGGGATGTGGCCCACCGGCCACACGACGCCAGTGGGCCTGGTGTGGCCCGCGCTTCTTGTTGGGGCGGCAGCCGAGCACTCCAGTTAGACATGGTAGAACCCAGACATAAGATAGGGAGGTATGGCCTCCCCGGCCGCTGACCTCGGACCTGCTGCTCCAGGCTGAGGATGACGGCCACGGCCTGGTGCAGGATGAGCAGCTTGGTCTGCGGCTTCTCGCTCTTCAGGTGCAGCTGGACCATCCGGCCCAGCTCCTTGAAGGCCTCGTTGATGTCCCGCACGCGCAGACGCTCCCGGGCGTTGTTGGCCATGCGACGCTCCCGCTCGCGCTCGGCCTTCTGCTCCGGGGTGAGGTCCTCGTCGCCCTCGTTGATGCTGCTGCGGAGCGGAGGGCAGAGGAGCTGGGGGTTAGAGAGCTCACCTTCCGGTCCCCAGGGCCGGTGGTTCGAGTCCCCGCTACGTAGTGGTGAACCGTGTCGGAGAACGGACTACATTTATACCGCGCATTTCTAACCAGTGGCCGCTCAAAGCGCTTTACAATATCTCCCAACGTTCACCCATTCATGCACTCATTCACCCACCGACGGCGGAGTCAGCCACGCAGGGCGACAGTCAGGAGCAGTCAGGGTGAGGGGTCTTGACACTCGGTGTTTCCCCCCCTGCGGTCTGTCTCTCACCTGGTGCGGGTTCCCCCTCTGGGCGTCTTCACGTCCCTCCTGTCGCCGTCGTCTTCTGACCGGACGTCGTCCTCTGATTGGTTATCCTGCATCTCGTCGAGGTCGTGGTTCTCCGTCTTCAGGTGTCCGGCCAGGCTCGAAGCCAGTCCTTAGAATAAAGGCAACTCTTGTTTAGTAATCCCGTCCTATTGGTCCATTCACACGCAGAACCACCTGTCACGTGTCAGAGGGCGCTGGAGGAGGGCCCTACCTCTGAAGGTCTCCAACGTGTGGTTGAGTTCGGCGGTGGAGGTGGAACCGGCCCCCCCAAGCCCTGCGTGGGTCATGGCCTCGTCTCGGTGGGGAGCCCCCTGGGGAGATAGAGCCGTCATGACACGCTGCCTCTCAACACTCCCAATCAAGCCAATCCCATCTGTTGGGTCGGCCCCCGCTGGGTGATGACGTACTCGTGGGATCGTCATCACTGCTCGTTAGGATGTGGTTAACACTGAGGAGGGGGAGTAGAACTAGGAGTGTGTGTGTGCCTGTGTGTGTGTGTTTGTGTTTGTGTGTATTTGCTCCAGTGGGGCTGGGGGGGGGGGGGGGGGGGGGGGGGGGGTGCTCAGCCTGATTTCCCTCCAGCTGAGGAAATCTGTCTGGCAGGGAGGAGGGGTCTCTCACTCCCACCCCCCAGGACCTCCGGGGGTCCGAGAGGGGAATGAGGGGAGTTGTATCCGTTGGAGCTGGGGGAACTTCTCCCACACAGGAAGTGTTCAGTGAGATTCCCCCATCTTATGTCTCAGAGACGTCGATGCTACACCTCCACACAAACACACATATCAATTTTTGACAATCGAGTAAAGGATATGGATATGGTGTGACGGCCAACTAAGACCCTGTATCTAAAATTGTAATAGAATATTTCAAGAGTTTTGTAATAGGCAAAGGAGATTTCATGAGAGCTCAGAACAGACCAATGAAAAAATAGGACTTTAGTTTTATTTAAGCCAGTTTCAAATTAAGTTGCCACCATTTGTGCAATAAGAGCTCAGATGATGTAAACCCCTAACGCCTACGAATGTAACTAAACGTCCCCACCCACACCTTTCACCCCAGTTTCACTGCACATCTGCGCTCTTTGCGAGCCTCTTTCACAATCGGGGGTGAAAGCCCTATTTTCAAGAGACGTATATTTCCTTTATACCCAAGAGGAGAGCACAAAACTCTTTCCAGACCAACTAACTTCACTCCATTTTGGTCTGGTTTCCTCGTTTTCTTCACCCTGGTGGATACTGGAGACCACTGCCAGCACATTACACGTCTGGAAACTATGTGGTCTTGAACTGAACTGCTCCGTGTGGAACATGTCCTGCTGACCGGTCGGGAGCAGGTGGCTGTCGTTGGCTATGTATACAAGACCAGTTAAAACAACCATCCATATTTCAGGATCTTCTGATGTGGAACTTTTAATGTCTTGGAAACCTGCAATTTTCTAAACATCGTCTGGGTCTGTGAAAGTGTTCCTACCGCCGACGCCGTCCGAGCGGGAACCAATGACGCGGGAGGAAAGGTGGCTCCGAGCGCGGCGATTGGCCCGTTGTGTGCTTGACCCAGCAGGCTGTGTATGTCGCCGGGCAGACTGCCTGTGGAGCCCACCGCGTGGTTCCTCAGAACCAGGATTGCATCATCCAGTCGGTCCAGACGGTCTTCCATCCGGGACTGGGGGGCCGCGAGAGGGTTGGAGAGCACACGGTGGGGGGGGGGGGGGGGGGGGAGGGAGAAAGACAGGGAGACAAACAGCTTAATACCTGGGAGCGTATCGGGGCTGCAAGGAAACGAGGGCACGGCAATGTGTGCATGTATGAGAGCTTTGAAAGGGCAGAACATACAAACGGCTAGGCAGAGGCCCTACAAACACAAGAACAAGAGAGACATTACAGCTTAACGCGTTTCAAGGATATCCCAAATCAACTATTTGTCTTTGGCTCTAAATAACAACATTACATATATTCTACCCCCCTCTTGGCATTCTTAAAACACTGAACCAACTCATAATCGTGGGCAAGATGGATGAGATGGGAAAGCCAAAACGGCAAAATAAAAATGTCTCCCTTCAAAAGACAAAAAGGGGAATCAAAAACAAGGAGGCGAGGATGAGGGTGAGACAGTTTGTGTGACTGGCTCTGAGGGTGAGACAGGGTGTGTGAGCTGGCTCTGAGGGTGAGACAGGGTGTGTGGCTGGCTCTGAGGGTGAGACAGGGTGTGTGAGCTGGCTCTGAGGGTGAGACAGGGTGTGAGAGCTGGCTCTGAGGGTGAGACAGGGTGTGTGAGCTGGCTCTGAGGGGGAGACAGGGTGTGTGGCTGGCTCTGAGGGGGAGACAGGGTGTGTGAGCTGGCTCTGAGGGGGAGACAGGGTGTGTGGCTGGCTCTGAGGGTGAGACAGGGTGTGAGGCTGGCTCTGAGGGTGAGACAGGGTGTGTGGCTGGCTCTGAGGGTACCTCGCAGACGTCCTTTAAGAAGGACATGGCATCCTGCAGATGCTCGTGGAGCTGCTGATGCACTCGGTTTTTCTGGCGGAGGCACATGGGGGATAAGAAGGACAACGGTCACTAGGAGTCGCATTGATCAACGGTGTGGTCGCGCTTCAGTCAAGACGTGCATGAACTCAGATCAGGGGGGGTTCCCTTCACCGTTTGGGGTTCACATGTCGGCCACATGGGGATGTGTTGAACAGAACATCGACCCCCCGCCCGCCCAGGCGCTGTGAGGTGTGCAGTGTGCATGCGTGCATGTCCTTCCGTTGCAGAGCAGCACAGGACTTCCCGGAACAGTGGATCGGTGCGACAGCTGCCACTTCCCTCCGTTCCCCGACCACCCAGTCCCGCTCATCGCTGGGTCCCACCCCGGCACCGTCACCCTGACAGCGGCCCGGCGCCCGCGGACAGACGGTCCCGCCCCAGAGGCATGTATTATTCAGCGCAGCTAGCCCGGACTCTGACAGGACTCTCCCTGTAACGCCATCCGTCCCCTCTCCGTGGGGAGTCTGGGGAGCGGCTCACAGTGAGCAGCCATGACAACCCGTAGTGCACCAGAGCGGGGACAAAAAGGAGACAGCGTGGGGGCCTTACCAGCGAGTGGATGGAGGTGTCGTAGTTTGGGGAGGGAGGAGCCTGTCCCCCGGCCCGAGGCCATTGGTTAATACCTGAGGAGAGCAGAAGAACGCCAATGAGAGATTCTATCACATGATACACGTTTCATTGTCAGTAAGGCCTAACGTCACAGGATGTAAATATGAACATCATTGGGACCGAAGAGAAGATGAACAGCAACAGATTGCCCGAGCTTGTATCCTCTTTATCCACCACCAAACACACACAGCCTGACTGGACGTATGCATGCAGGCAGCAGTGTGCGTGTGGGGCTCTCTCCAGCTGAAGGCCGTTCTCTCCGTCTGCTTCGCATTAGAGTGGTGAGCTGCCAAACCCAGCCTTCATCCTGGCAAAAACTACAACCAAATGAAGTCGACACGTCTCCCAAATAATTCATACACTTGTTTTATGATTTAACCTTTGATTTTATCAAATTGAGCAATTATGACGGCAATGTTTAATCTAAATAAATCATTAGTACCAGGATATTGAACGTTGCTTTGAAGAGGACAGGGGAAGGGGATGTAGTGCCGGTAGTTCCTCACTGCTGGGACTCAGGAATCAACAACTTGTCTGCTGGGAAAACCTGCCACTTTTGTCCCCACCTAGGCTAGCTTGTTTTAGTGCTGTAGTAGCTTAGCTAATTGCTTTAGTAGCTTAGCTTAGTGTTATAGTAGCTTAGCTTAGTGTTGTAGCAGCTTAGCTTAGGGTTGTAGTAGCTTAGTGTTGTAGTAGCTTAGCTCAGTTTCAACGTCTGGGGTAAACAACCGACATCTCGGCCAATCCCTTTAAAACGAGGTGGAAATGGGAAGCCTTTCCAGCCTGAATGCTCCCTAGTTGGTGGGCCGGGAACGACAGCTGAGGAAGAGCTACGCAGACAGCCAGCTGCTGCCGGAATATCTTCACACACTCGTGGGCACGGCTGCCAACAGAAAATACCAGCCGCGCCCTAACACTCCATCTCCTTGGACAGTATATGCATAATAACTGATCACGCTTTCATTGGCTAAACTAGTAGAGGAGACTCTCTCATTGGATGGCCTGATGACACTTACACTCCCTTACACCCTTCATCACTGACCCCGTGGAACCCACGGCAGAGACTAGCTCCAGGCCGGTCTCTACCAGAGAGGAGAGACCAGCCTGGAGCTAGCCTCTACCAGACGGGAGAGACTAGCTACATGCTGGTTGCCCTTCATGGAGAGACCAGCATGGAGCTAGTCTCTACCAGGCGGGAGAGATCACCTCCTGCAGGCGGGGCGGGGGGGGTGATGCAGACGAGTGACCTCCGACCCGCCACCAGCCTAAGTCAGCGGGGATAACGTGTGTGTAGGTTCTGGGGACACCACGCCCCTACATGGAGGTGGAGGTGTGTGTAGGTTCTGGTGACACCACGCCCCTACATGGAGGTGGAGGTGTGTGTAGGTTCTGGTGACACCACGCCCCTACATGGAGGTGGAGGTGTGTGTAGGTTCTGGTGACACCACGCCCCTACATGGAGGTGGAGGTGTGTGTAGGTTCTGGTGACACCACGCCCCTACATTGAGGTGGAGGTGTGTGTAGGTTCTGGTGACACCACGCCCCTACATGGAGGTGGAGGTGTGTGTAGGTTCTGGTGACACCACGCCCCTACATGGAGGTGGAGGTGTGTGTAGGTTCTGGTGACACCACGCCCCTACATGGAGGTGGAGGTGTGTGTAGGTTTCCTCGTGACACCACGCCCCTACATGGAGGTGGAGGTGTGTAGGGTGCAGGTGGTGGAAGAGGCAGCCTCCTACCTGCTCTGCCAGAGGAGGGGGGGCCAGCAGTCAGCACGGGGTCCACGGAGCCGTCCCCCGCTGGGAGGGGCGTGGGGGACCCCCCCGGGGAGGAGGGGTTGGAGGGGAAGCTGCTGCTGGTGTGGTCTGGGGAGTAGATCTGGAGGAGGAGAGGAGGAGGTTAGGAGAGGAGGAGGAGAGGAGGGTGAGGACAGGGAGGAGGAGAGGAGAGGAGGAGGGTGAGGAGAGGAGGAGGAGAGGAGGAGGGTGAGGAGGAGGAGGAGGAGGAGGAGGGTGAGGAGAGGAGGAGAGGAGGAGGAGGAGGGTGAGGAGAGGAGGAGGAGGAGGAGGAGAGGAGGAGAGGAGGAGGGTGAGGAGAAGAGAGGAGAGGAGGGTGAGGAGAGAAGGAGGAGAGGAGGAGGGTGAGGAGAGGAGGAGGTGAGGAGAGGAGGAGGAGGATGAGGAGGAGGAGGGTGAGGAGAGGAGGAAGAGAGGAGGAGGGTGAGGAGATGAGGAGGTTAGGTAGAGGTGATGGTGTCAGAATGGAAGACCTCTCTGAGAACCAGAGTCTGAAGAAGGACCGACCACTAACAGTCCTACGGTCAAACAGAGCTCGCAGGAAACAACTTGAGTTCTGAGGGGAGGATAGAGTGCAAATCATGATCAATAATCTCCTCACTCAGTCCTGATCTCTGGGCTTTGGTGTTTCAATCAGCTGTGGGACTCTAAATGCTGGCTGAACGGGGGGGGGGGGGGGGGGGGGGGAGAGAGACAAGTGAATAAACACATCGCTGGAAGCACACTGCTACCCACTCCACATGTCCGCCCTCTGAATACGTTTCAGCGTACGGGGGATTGTCCGAGCGAAGCCAACGCCGCCGAATTGAAACAAACCCCCAAATTAAAAACGGCCATAAGTCAGTCAGGGAAACCGCCCGACGAGACGCGGTCAGCCCTCCCCTGACCCGAGCAGCTGCGGTCGGACCGAGGCAGGACGCCTTCGCCCGTCATGAGCCCACTCCCGCCTGTCACGGTCTGTGGTCCCAAGGACAGCAGGCGGCCAATAAGCACAGCTAATTCAGAATGGAGGCGAACAAAGGCCGTACAAAGGGGGGCGCGTGGGGCCAGCGGTCTGGGGCCCGGGGGGACTCTGGGGCCGAGGGGCCTCCCTCCCCGACCGGCCCTGCGCTGCTCGACTTGGCCCCCCAACCCGCTTTGTCATGCTAATGGGATCGAGTCTGCAGATACAAAAAGACTTAATTTGTTATAATCAACAACCCTGCTTCCATTTCAGTCGTATTGATCGGCCCAGTGCCTTAATGCTGGGGTCCCCATCGAGGTTCGTGCAGACATTGATTGGTCCCACATGTGGTCGTGTTTCTGAATGATGAGGAGATGCTTCCAAAAAGATTATCATGTTCAGATAAATATGGGGAGTTCCACCCGACCACGTTTAAGTGGTTCACAGAAATAGTCCTACTTCATTTTTTCCTTAATGCCCTTAATGTTGGTCTGTGGAGAGAGAAACAACGATGTACCTCCAAGAGTTCAAACATAAATAAATCTGGGATATCCGAGTCCTTGTGGATAGGAAGCCTTTAGGAGCGTTCGGAATGCACTCTTCCCTTTCTTGAATAGACTCAGATTAAGCCCACAATTATCCAGGCTTAGGCTGAAAAGCAACCTCAACAGATCCTCTGGCTGTGTCTTTAATCAGCGTTCAGCGGAGCACTTAATTCCCCATGTGACCGCAGAGATCACCTTCTTTAGCGCACGCAGGGCTGTTCTCTCCGGGGGCACTGAGAGGAAAGTACACGTTACACAAGAGCCGGGAACACAGGGGTGTGACGACTCTGAAGATGGACTGTCCTCAGAGGAACCTGGTTCCTGGGTGTTACGCAGCTGTGTTTCACAACCTGTGTAGTCCTATGTCCCCTACGGCTCCATCATTATGGCCCAGCATGTTTAATACCGTTGTGGAAGTATGATTCTATTACTGCGTCAGCAACAATCAACACACAGGATATTTAGCATATTCATGTATTTTACAAAGTCATTTTAGTTTTGTAGGTTTAACAAAGCAAAACCCCCTGTGACGTTCCCCAGCTGGGAATCAGAAACGATGCTCAAACTAAACTGATCCCATACGATAAAGAGTTTACAAAGCATGCTAATACCCCCCCCCCCCCCCCCCCAATAGAAGTAAAGAGTGGGTGAGTGAGGGTGAGGGAGGGGGTGAGTGGGGGTGAGGGAGGGGGTGAGTGGGGGTGAGTGAGGGGGTGAGTGAGGGGGTGAGTGAGGGGGTGAGGGAGGGTGAGTGAGGGGGTGAGGGAGGGGGTGAGGGAGGGTGAGTGAGGGGGTGAGGGAGGGGGTGAGGGAGGGTGAGTGAGGGGGTGACAGTGGGGGTGAGGGAGGGTGAGTGAGGGGTGACGGTGGGGGTGAGGGAGGGTGAGTGAGGGGGTGACAGTGGGGGTGAGGGAGGGTGAGTGAGGGGGTGAGGGAAGGGGATGAGGGAGGGTGAGGGAGGGGATGACAGTGGGGGTGAGGGAGGGTGAGTGAGGGGGTGACGGTGGGGGTGAGGGAGGGTGAGTGAGGGGGTGAGTGAGGGGGTGAGTGAGGGGGTGAGGGAGGGTGAGTGAGGGGGTGAGGGAGGGGGTGAGGGAGGGTGAGTGAGGGGGTGAGGGAGGGGGTGAGGGAGGGTGAGTGAGGGGGTGAGGGAGGGGGTGAGGGAGGGTGAGTGAGGGGGTGACAGTGGGGGTGAGGGAGGGTGAGGGAGGGGGTGACAGTGGGGGTGAGGGAGGGTGAGTGAGGGGGTGAGGGAGGGGGTGAGGGAGGGTGAGTGAGGGGGTGACAGTGGGGGTGAGGGAGGGTGAGGGAGGGTGCCTGCGGGCGTGGCTCACCGAGGCTAAAGCTTTGCCGAGGGCGTCTCCGGTCTGCGACCCTCCCGTGGCTCCGCCCTGATTGGCAGCTGAGGAGACACAGACAGGCGGTTGAGGAAGGGTTCACCCCACGCACAACGACCCGTCTCACCTCCGTGCACAACCCCTCCTCTACCGCTACAGGTTGAATCAGGGTTCGATCCGCGCGTCGGGCGCCGGCGACGTGGACCCGACCACGTACCCATCAGCCCCCCGGGCGCCGGGCTGCCGGGCGGGGCGTGGCCGGCGGGGATGAACGGCGAGGCGCTGGCGTGGCCGCGGTGGAAGCTGGACATGGGAGGGAGCCCGCCGCCGACGTCCGGAGACACGCAGTGGGCCGGGTAGTTCTGGAGGGAGGAAAAGGTTTCATCAGGGGTCGATCTGTAACCCAACAAGGATCCTCTCTGTGGAGCGTTGGAACAAGGTCCTCCGGGAGGACGGCGAAGGGAGCAGTAGGAGCAGTCAGGGTGAGGCGTCTCGCTCAGGGACACCTCGCCGCCCAGCTAGGAGGAGCCGGGGATCGAACTAGCGACCTTCCGGTTACCAGCCGACCCGCTCTACCTCCTGAGCCTCATGCCCCCGTGCCACGAGAGGCTCCCCCTCCCGTTCCTACGTGTGTTCCTCAGTGTGTTGCTCAGTGTCAGGGCTCCTACCAGACGCTCCTGGGGCTGCAGGTGGGTGTAGCTGCCATTGGTCTGCTGCATGTGGGAGGAGGGTCCACCCACCAGGCCTCCGTAGCCGGGCTGGCCGATCCCACCGGACGGGTTCCACGGGTCCGGGGAGCTGTGGGTCCCATCTAGAGGTACACAGCAGCAGGTCAGTCCGGAGACCCCCCCCCCAGACGAGGCTTTGTGAGGCCGGTTCTCACCCTGGCTGGATCCACCCTGGAACTGTACCGAGAGTACAGTTCCAGCTAGGTGACACAGCTGTAAGCATGCAGCCTTAAACCTGATCCCATTGTAGTCATATCAGATCTCCTCCTCAGTGGGCTGTTTACTTCATGACATTAATACTTCAGGGTGCTTCCCTTTGAGGACTTATATTTTATCTGCTTAGGGACCAAACTCAAAACAATTCAAGTTGTAGCTCAAACAAAGAGTTGGCTATGGCTCTTCTAAACCTTTACTTCCAAACTTACCGAAGAAAGAGCTTGCGAACATGTTGGCGGAGGGCCTCGGGGGCGAGTAGGAGGGAGCGTCTCGGCTGAAGCCCTCCGAGGTGGGGGAGGGCGCGTACACCTGCCGTGAGGACACAAGACAAATGAGCGGGACGCATTCAGTGCCCATCCCAATGTCCTTTATAGCGAGCGTCGGCTGAACCCAGTTAGTGATGAAGGGAACACTTTTAATTCATCCGCCTTTCATCTACCAGCTGATTGTTTAATTAGAAGCCTCGTATTTATTTACATCGGTAATACTCTCGTGTACACTGCTAGTGTATAAAGATACATTTTCCATATTTATTTCTGTTAGGCCTTTCCTCACTGACACCCTCATCTTCCGTCTGGGATTATGAATACTATCTTATCTCTCCTTCCCTCCCATCTCGGCCCACGAGATAAAACATGCAAATAGCATTCCACACAGATGAGTCGACGACGGATCCAGACCATGAATTGGAGGTCGGATGTCAACGAGCGCGTTGGGAGAGCAGGGCTCATCGGAGGTATTTGCATCTCAGCGTAGCGCTGTGACTCAGCCAGAGTTAAGGCAACAAGCTGTTGCAGAAGGATATTAAATTACAGGAACTTGTGTCATTAAATTAGCATCTGAATATTTGTCTTTGTACAGTGTACAATAAAAAATTGTAGCAGCATCCAAGTATACACACAACATAAATAGTAAGAGTAACGAAAAGACGTACGAAACACAGAAAAGAAAAAGAAGAAACACAGAGCTGCGAGCCGCTTGCCATCAAATGACAATAAGCAAGAGGAGAAGAATAGAAGGAACATCAAACTGGGTCTTCAGATGTTTGAACCCGTGTTTGAACATTCTCATCACAGCTTCCCTGCTTTCAATTGTGTCATTTGATGTCAAATCGGAATGTTTTTCTACTAAAACACTAAAAGACTAAAAGCCTGCTAGACTTTTCTTAATTTTCCTCGACGGGATCTGGGAAGAGTGAACGAGCAACAGACATGCTGCTGTACAGCTGTGTGTGTGTGTGTGTGTGTGTGTGTGTGTGTGTGTGTGTGTGTGTGTGTGTGTGTGTGTGTGTGTGTGTGTTTTTTTGTGTGTGTGTGTGTGTGTGTGTGTTTTTTTGTGTGTGTGTGTGTGCGTACATGTACTTGTGTGTGTGTGTGCCAGGCAGACAGATCAAACAGACCCGAGGACACCAGCGCTGCTCTGACTTCATCCGCTCCAGATGAGGTGGCAGAGAGAGAACCACGACCAGAGAAACAGGACCAGAGAACCAGGACCAGAGAACCAGGACCAGAGAACCAGGACCAGAGAACCAGGACCAGAGAACCAGGACCAGAGATCCACGACCAGAGAACCGGGACCAGAGAACCACGACCAGAGAACCGGGACCAGAGAACCGGGACCAGAGAACCACGACCAGAGAACCACGACCAGAGAACCGGGACCAGAGAACCGGGACCAGAGAACCGGGACCAGAGAACCGGGACCAGAGAACCGGGACCAGAAAACCACGACCAGAGAACCACGACCAGAGAACCGGGACCAGAGAACCACGGCCAGAGAACAGGGACCAGAGAACCGGGACCAGAGAACCGGGACCAGAGAACCGGGACCAGAGAACCGGTTCTCTGGTCGACCGCTCTCGCCGCTGTCAGACCTGACCTACAGTCGCCATGACTGAACCGCCAACAAGAAACGAGAAACTGAACCCCTGACGCCAGGGGGGCCGGTCACAGCTCTAGAGGCCGGGCGGGGGTCGGACCGGCTCGAGAGCCTCGGGCGGGCCCCAGATTCACCCGCAGGTCCTCCAGACGGCCGCCCACTGACCACGCTGGATTAAGGTGCTGTGGGAGGGGCGGGGGGTCTCGTGGGGGGTGAGGGTGTTCTGGGCGTTCTGGGCGCCCACCAGGGTCTTCAGCACACCTCCATGACGCTCCATGAGAGGTCGGTCTCTCCCAGGAGCGCCCCCGTCCCCCCCCCGTCCCCCCGTCTGGGGGACCGCCGTCGAGCATAATGCGGCATGGTGGTTGGAGCGAGGGCCGACCAGGCAGGGCATTAATAAACCAGTTAATAAACCATCCCTGAACTGGTCTGGAGCCCGATGCCACTGGCCCCTGAGGAGACCGCCCCCTTCACTCCTCTGGGAAGACCTTCATTAAAGCGCCGTCACTCACAGACTACAAAGACAGCGCACACACACGACCCCTAGGGTCAAAGCTCTACACCGGGCCGCGTGATTACAAGGGAGATGCAAGAATATAACATAAGTCATTTAAACTAAAGAGACATCATTTTAGATTTTAAAATTGATTCAGTTTGTTTGAATAACAAATCGGAAATCGGAACACTTTGATTTTGTAAAAGAGAAATCTGATCACCTTCGGCCAGACATCACAATCGTGAGGCATAATAAAACCATAAATATGGAGTGGATGTTTTGATATTGCGTTGCATGTTCAACATGCCACAGACGGTAACAAAACCAAGCTGTGGTAAGCTAGCTC